>NC_136508.1:94046455-94231455 GCF_053919585.1 Euprymna scolopes | reverse complement strand
TTTATCCTGTTTTTTTTTTTTTACTACACAAAAAAATCCACGGCTCTCTTTCGACGATGTTCGTCGGTAAGAGGGTACAAAACGAATTGATCCAGGATATATAACTAGACGATCAACCGATAATTCGGTCACTTCCCCATACCAGTAACTTTAGACAGCCAAGAATTATCACCGGCAGTGGAAGGGTTTTGAGGTCGACGATCGTCCTCAACTGACTGGTGAAAGAGTGGGGGTGACATACATACATATTTATACACATATATATATACACACATATATACATACATATGATGATGATTGCAAGGTCTTGTCAGACGAGTGCCACTCCCTCAGACATTTAAAATCCATGAGCCCAAATGTCTGAGGGAGTATCTATACAAATATGATGTTACAGAGTCTTAGCTTTGTACGACAGCTAAGTCTCTCTCTCGGTTCAAAATGTTGAGATCCAGCAAGAAGCAAGAGCAAGATAGCCAGCAACAAATGAAACTGCAGACTAGCTTAATGCGGGTACTGGTCTTCCGCTTTATGGTTTTTTAAATCAGAGATTTGCTTCTCCTAGAAAGGTTGCCTTCACCACGGATTACGGGAGCCCTCTCTACCCCAATACACATATACACACACACAAATATACACGGTGCTAGTTGGCCGTTGACCCAGAAAGAGTTCATTCGCCCTTTGAAAAGTCTTGTTTTTAATCTTTCAGGGAGACTAGCCGCCCTCCTCACCAAACAAGTCTGGTGGGGGAACCAGTTTAGTCGCCGGTGACCCGACCATGAGGCAGGTAGTACTGGGTTACATGGTACCAGTAGCATATGACATGACCTGACATATACATACATATGTACATACATACATATAGACATACATACATTCATACATACATATATATCTATATATATATATATCTATGGTGAAAATAATGGAAATAGTATTCCGACAAAATACAGAAATAAAAAGGAATAAACCGTATTACGTGTTCACGTTTCGAAATAAAGACGAAACGTTGATGAACACATAATACGATTTATAAAAATCGATAGAACATTAGCTATAATATATACGAAATTTGAAAGAATTCAAATATCCTATTGCAGCATACATTACGACCGGGCTTTGCCGGGCATTTGTGCTAGCTTGGATAAATACTTTTGCAGTTTTAACAAAAAAAGCTACAATAATATCAGAGCATCTCTATTTACACTGAACGTCTACAGAATTCTAACATCAATAAATTACATATGAATGAGTCCCCTGTAGAATTTCCACAGGTCCTTCTATTAATAATACCATTAAAACATTACTCTTAAGAATTATTTTGTGATATGTTAGCATATAAAATTATATAGGGATAAAAATGAAACAAAACCAAAAAGAATAATCGCTTAATTACTTTTGCTAAGTAAATAGATAAGAGGAAGGAAACTTAGCCATAAAGACATGTGACCTATTGATTAGATTGTTTGCATCAAGAAAATGTTGTCATGGGAAGTGGACCACAGCCTATTGAAGGGTCCCCCCCTCCAAACAACTGGAGGAACAAAGAAAACAAATTGCTTGCAGATCTTGCTCTACTAAATTATTTTTATTGCAAAATTAAATTTTTAAGTTTGAAAATATTACATATTAAGGACCCTACGTCAATTGCGATTAACTTAGCAAGTATTTTTGACAAGTGTCACACTGAGTGCATGATAAGAACCCAGGTCCGTAAAACAGAATTATTCCCAGAAATGGGTGACGTAAAATTGCGGCAGAGGGGTGGAGGCTGTAGGTTAAAAGCTGTAGAATAAACAGTGATATGATGAATGACGTCACATTTAAAGCCGAGGGAAAAAGCAAGGTTTTCAAATCAGTCTCTCAATGGAAGCCATGCGAATGAGACACTGCCAATACTGTATAAAACTTTGTAATCTAAGGCAAATATTACTTTGATGCCCCTGTGAGTGTGTCCTTTATTTTAGTAAATTAGAAAATTATGTAAATAATTAGCCAAGAGTCTCTTTCTGCGAATCAATGCTTTCCAAATAAAACCTTGAAGAAAACATTCAGTGAATGTCTCCTTATGTCCTCTTTTTTTTTTCTGGAAAAGAAGTTTATATCTACACCAGCTACTATACCAGCCATGCTCAAACTTTACTCCATCATTGACTTTATGAACTGCTCCATTTACCCAAACTTTGTTTAGGATTTTAAGTTTTGCGTAAAAATAGTATTATACACTCGTATCACAAAAATAAAGAAACTCAAACCTTTTCTAAATAGAAAATTATGAAGTTATTCACTCCCGATCATATAATTTTTACCCTCGAGGGGTAAACTTACTCCTGGTTGAGAACCTTTGCACTAGATGGAACAGTAATCATGGAAATAAGTGGAAAGTACGTAAAAGGGGCAGCATGAATAAAAATCTCCAAACGAACGTATAAAAGAACTGTCTTTATTCTTCGTTAGAAATGTAACAAAAAGGCAGCAGGCAACTGCCATCTACGTTACTAATCAGGAAGTGCGGAACAAGATATCCAAGTGTGTCGGGCGGCGGGGGGGGGGGACAGTACATTTTAGGCAAACAGTAGCTTGCATGCATTTCACCAATAAATTAGCTTCACAACTGTATTTCCTTTGCTCTATCTATGCCTAAAACTAAACGAAAATTCCATGAGTAAAGTTTCTTTCCTAGAATTGTCCGTTTGTCGAATAAAATACTGTAGGGGCTGCTTCCCAGCTGACTATAGCATGTTGATTTTCAAATCTAATGTAAATAAGTTCTTGTTGAGCCATCCTCTTATATAATTAAACCTTATCCAAGTTCCACCATTACTGATCATCAGTGTTGTCTCACTGCCTATCAAACACTCATTAACCATTATTCTATAGTGGCCTTGATAAGCTGTGACCCCCAAGTAAAAAAAAAAATAAATAAATAAAATAAAATTATTCTATAGTGGCCTTGATAAGCTGTGACCCCCAAGTAAAAAAATAAATAAATAAAATAAAATTATTCTATAGTGGCCTTGATAAGCTGTGACCCCCAAGTAAAAAAAAAAAAAAAAATAAAATAAAAATTTATTCTATAGTGGCCTCACAGCTTATCAGTGGCCTCACAGCTTATCTTATAGAAATTTATTCTATAGTGGCCTCACAGCTTATAGTGGCCTCACAGCTTATCAGCTGTGACCCCCAAGTAAAAAAAAATAAAAAATAAAAATAAAAATTATTCTATAGTGGCCTGATAAGCTGTGACCCCCAAGTAAAAAAAACAAACAAAAACAAATATCATTCACAGATGGGACACGATAAAAAGTGAAAATTTCACATCCTAATTCAGTTCATAATTATTGATAGTACGTATTCTGTTTGCGTCTAAAATCTATATATTAATACGATAGCGTGTGTCTTATTTTGTGTGTCACGCTAACATCTTTTTTTCTTCCGAGTGACTGTTGTTTAATTATGATCTTCCATTTCTTGTAATAAATAATTTTACCAAGAATTCTTCATAAGTTTTAGTTTCGGTTTCGATTATAGCTGATGGTCATCTATTTTTTTTATAAATAATTTTACAAAGAATTCTTCATAAATTTTGGTTTCGATTCAAGCTGATGCACCCAAGTCACATGGATATATGTTTTTATTTTTTTAAATCACATCTTTATAATATGTAAGAATCGATAGAAAATTGTAATAATATATACGAAATCTGCATAAATTAAAATATCATATTTAAGCGTATTTTATGATCGGGCTACTCCAGGCGTCCCTACTAGCTTAGATAAATACTTTTGCGGTTTTAACAAAAAAAGCTACAATAATATCAGAGCGTCTATTTACACTGAACATCTACAGAATTCCATGTACTCGAGCTGAGATTGAAACCAAAACCTAAAGACAGTGATTCAAATACGATAACCATTAGACCAGCTTAACACAATCTTTAAAAAGTGTTTTCAAACCTACTTATTCTTAACAAAGCTGTCATGTTTCACGACCACGCATGCACATTCATGAAACAGCAAACAGATGACGCCCAAGTACCAATTATTTTCAATTTCGACCACCTTTAGCAGCCCTTTTTTTTGGATGAAAACCGATTAAAAAGTTTTCAATGTGTATGAATACCCAATATACCAAATTTCAAGTAGATCAAAAATTTGTTAAGTATATAGGTTGAGAAGTGTCCTTACATGCATATTCTCGTTTTTATAGATATATACTTCTAGCCTGTTAAAAAAAAAAAAAAGGAGGCAAAACTTATAGCCTGCTGACTTCAAGTGCTTCATGCCAAATTAACGGTTGATTATTGTTAAATTTGTGATCATTTTTTTACATTAAATACTAATCTTTATTAATCCCCAACTGTACATCAAATGGATACCATAATGTTTAGTTTGTTGCACCTTATCATAATAAAGGTCTATACAAAATTCCAGCCAGATCAGTCCAGTACTTTTCCAGAAAAAAAGTTGAACAGACAAAATTATAATAGATTTTCAAACAGAAAACATAACCAAGAAACGTGTGTATGCCATTCCATGTATGTCAAGATAAATGCAAAGTATTTTATTGTAGTTGATATATAATCATAGATATTTTTTTCTTTTACAAGGGAGTCACCACTTATCAAGGCCCGAAGGCCACTCGAGGATAAGAGTTAATGAGTGTATGGTGGTTACCAAGACAACAGTGTAGTGATCGTCAGTGGTGGAAATTGGGTAGAATTTGATTATTTAAGGGGACAATTCAACAAGAACTTGTTTAGATTAGACTTTGAGACAACTGCGTTGTAGTCAGCTGGAAAGTAGGCCAACGGAACAGAATTTCACAGGAGGGCAGTTCTAGGAAAAAAGCTTTGTTCAAGTAATTTGTATTTAGATTTAGGCACAGAGGTGGGTGGGTGGGGGAACTGCAGATAGTCATAGCTAGATGAGTGTTTTTCTGTGAAGGTTTTGCAAATGGGAGGAGGACCATAGATTGAAGCTCAGACGAGCACTTGCCATGAAAATAATGATAAAGCAAAGGCAGCCTTGCAACGTCTCTTCTATGGGAAAGAGGTTGCAGGGAGAAGAAAGGTTGGACAAAGAAAGGACAATTAACCGGAATAATAAAAAAAAAACCTTTTGAGGATATTGGAATCAGAAAAATTGTGCCTATTTTCTAATGCCAAAGCAAAAAACAAAACCTTTCACTGCTTGAAAGTAATAATAAAATAATATTGATTGATATTAAACAACCAATAAAACTGCATTCTTCGGATCACCCCCCCCCCGTCTCACACACACACAAGTTTGTTTTTACGTTTGATAAAATATATGCATATTTAACGGTTTTTTTTTTTTTTCATGGCAATCGGGAAAAGAAAACAACTCTATAGTTAAATATTTAGAGATTTATAAAGAATCAGAATCGGTAATTGTATCGGAATCGTCCGATCACTACTACTAGGTTTCGAAGAATAATAATGAGGACTGGGACAACAGCATATTCTTTTCATGGTTTTGACTCTTGAGTGTGTATCCGTTGATATATGCTTATATATAGAGTGATGTGGTTCTCCCTTGATTAACTGTGTCGGATATATACTCGAGAGTCAAAACAATGAAAAGAATATGCTGTTGTCGTAGCACTAGCAATAACAAACAAATTGCACAGTAGTATCTCCTCTTGAAATAATTAAAGATTAAAACAATAAAAAAAAGGGCGCGGGAGGTGCGAGTTAGACTCAACAGAAGACACTTGACATAAGATAACCCCCCCTCAAAACAACAACAACAAAAAAAAAAAACAATGAAGACATGTTGCTTTGATATTAACTCTTTATCAACATTTAAACCTTGACTTCTTCATTTCTTATCAAAACACAAAGGAAAAAAAAAAATAATAACAGTGATAAACAATCGTAAATAAAATCTAGAAAAACAAATAGCGCTAATTTGACCATTTGAGCACTCTTAAACAGTCACACACACACACACACACACACACACACACACTAATCGCCTGAAAGAAGAGAAAGATACAAAAAGGGAACTGAAGACAAGACTACAATGGCTTAAAAGTGACAAATTTCCATTTGATGAAGAACGATTAATTATAGCTGCACAAGACCAAGGCTTACTCACAAATGGATTTAAGAAAATGGCTGGTCTACAAAAAGCCAACCAATGCAGATTCTGTCACTCAGCTGTTGAAAGCTCAAGCCACCTAATGTCTGGATTCAAGATCCTTCTAGCCGATGGTAATTACACTGCTTGCCACAACAAAGTATGTAAACTGGAAGATCTGTGGAGAGATGCAACTAGATAGGTCGTCGAACATCTGGGAACATGATCCACCACCGATAACATCAAATGGAAAAGTGACAGTGTTCTACGACAAAGACATACAGGCAGGCAGATACATAAAAGACAAGGCCATCAAACCAGATATAGTGATATGGAACAAGCCCGAAAGGATTGCACTCATTATCGACGTCACAGTTCCAAACGACTTTGGCCTTAATAGAGCAAAACGGGAAAAGATAACAAAATATCAGGACCTAAAAAATGATTTAAAAACAACATGGTCTCTGAAAGAAATAAACATCATACCAGTTGTGACAGGAGCAACTGGCCTAATAAAAAAGAACCTTCAAAAATACTTAGAAGCAATCTGTGGAAAACCAAGCTGTAAGGAAATACAGATAGCAGCCATAAAGGGAACAGTGTCTATTTTTAAAAGAGCCCTCGGATATAAATTTAAATCATAACAGAATCAAGTGTTAGCCCCAGGAGGAAGCCCCTTGTTCTCTTAAAACTTTATGAAGTAAGAAAAAAAAAAAAAAGAAAAGAAAAAAAACCTGTCCCAGGATGGGTAAAATAAATTCCCTGAAAAGAACAGTTTTATGGGAACAGAAAAGTGGTAACAAAGATGAAAGTCAAGATATAATGCTCCTAAACCTATATATATCTATAGGGTCGAACGATAAAATTGTCGCCCTAGAAAAGACATGATTCCATTTCCGTTTGATGAAAATCGGTTTTCTTTTTTTTTTTTGTTGCAGACCATCTACTAGTTGACCAGTTGTGTGCAAATGCCAAGAGCGATAAGAGCCTTCTATCATGTCTGAAAGTGACACAATGTTCAAACAAGATCGGAGATGCACCACTGTACAACTCATGCTCCAAGTTATGACAACAGGACCATTGCCAGCACCCTCAAAATGCAAATCCAGACAGTTCAACGCTTGAGGGCACAGCTCAACAAAGTTTATGGCTACGATTATGGTTTTTGGTGTGGTTTCAAGTGAGGGCCATATCATGCCACCTCACATCTTCGAAGTCGGCTTGAAAGTCAACACCAAAATGTACCTGGATGTGCTGAAGAGTGTGGTGATCCTCTGCTGCAATCAGGTGGCCGCTGGTAGATCCTGGGGATGGCAGCAAGACTCGGCACTGACCCACAAGTCCAAAGAGTCCCAGGCTTGACTTCAGAAGGAGTGCTACGACTTTGTACCCTTCCCTCACTGCCCTCCCCTCCTCCTCCTCCAACCTGAACCCTCTGGACTACTTTGTTTGATCATACATCAAGAACATCACCAACATGACCTCCCCCAACACCAAAGCCAGCCTGATCTCCGCCATCCGCTGGCGTTTGAGGCTGAAGGTGGCTATATCGAATAGATGTCAGCTCTACTACATAATTAAGTTACCTGAATTCATTTTTTTTCAATAAAATTGAAAATAAAGCTGTAGTATTGTTTTCTTTAAGGTGACAACTTTATTGTTCTATCCTGTAGAATCCCCCGTTCCCCATTTTCATCAAAATCCATTACATGATTTTGATTCTAGAAAACATCTCAAATTAAAGGCTTAATCTTAAGGGAATGAAAGTCAGTTTATCATGTTTGATTAGTGCCTTACGAATGTAGATATCAAATTTAATGCAAATCTGAGGGTGGGGAAAAAAGATTAATTTTCAAATGGTTGTGCTGAGAGGGGGTAAAGATAACGAAATGCCAAGGTCTGATGTACAACATGAAAAGAAACTGGAATCTTAGGAAGATTTCTATCATTCCAGTAATTATATGATCAACCAGACTCCTGAAAAATTTCACAAACTACCTGGCAAATATACCTTGTGAACCTAGTGCAAGAGAGATTCAAACAATTGCATTTTTTAAGTGCGGACAGTCAGAATCTAAGAAAGATGTCTAGGTTGGAATATATGATAGTGGCTGAATGTTTGGCATCCAGTAGGATGCCCCATCTCCAGTTTAAACTGATAAGAAAATTAAAAAAAGAGAAACAGGTTCAGAACCAGGGTGGGAGAGTTTTCCCCCCCCCCCCTTTATTAAGCCACTAGCCTGGGTGACCGGCATTACCCAGGTGTTTGGAGGTGTGTGTTGAGCAAAAAGGCTCGAACTTGTGACGCGAAGGCGGAAAAGAAAGTGAAAGAAAATCTGACGTCTTACCATTACTCCATGGCATGACCGGAAGTTCGGAACATTAAAATTAGGCAAAGCCAATCCAACCGATATGATGACTTGCAAAAATGGCTTGCAAAAAAAAAAAAAAAAAAAAAAAAAAAAAAAATCGACCCCTCCTTACAGAAAACTGTCCAGTTGAGGGTGAAAGAATTAATGTTTTTGGGATATTTTTCATTGTTTGTTGGCCGAAACGTCGAGCTTCAAAATGATATTAATCTTGTGAAAATCCGTCGCCTCTGTCAAAAGTTTTAGGTAGACATACATTTGTACATTTAGACAGACAGGTGAGATTTATATTATAGACTAGCGGGGGGGGGGGTTACCCGGCGTTGCCAGTGTGTTTGAAGGTGTATGTATGGGGGGGGGTAAGTAATAACCCTGTTGAAAAAAAATCGGAAAAACCAAAAAAACAGCGAAAAAACAAAAAACTCAGAAAAAAAAAGTGCAATCTTAAGATAACAACGTTGTGTGTGTAGGTGTGTGTGTGGGGGGGGGTCCCCGGTGTTTAGAGGTGTAAAAGAAAAAAAAAAAGTTTTGGTCGGAAGGTGGGCTTGTACCCGAAGTTCGAGGGTAAGGCGGAAAAAAAAAGCTTGACACGTTACGCATACGCCAAAGAACTAACAAGTGACAAAATGAAACGTTTAAAAAACCCAGCACGTTAAACTAACATGAACGTTTTCTAGGTCAAACATGACGTCATGGTCTCAGTAGTCGTGGAAAAGGCAAAATGAAGAAAGGATTTTTTGCTACACCCTCCCTGTAGGAAACTGATGATTTTAGGGTGAACGAATTAATGTTTTTGGCCAATTTTTTGATATTTGTCGGACGAAGGTTCGAGCTTTAAAATGATATCTATCTTGTGAAAATCTGTAGCCCGTGTCGAAAGTTTTTGCGAGACATACAAACACACACACATTTTCGCTTTTATATAAAACAGGACAGTGTTTTATTTAGCGCGAATCTGTTCACTTCTTTTTTTTTTATACGAAAAAGCTTAATGCACATGCGGAGATTGAAAATTGTTGAATATTTATCTTTTGAAAGTTGGGCAAATTAAATAGACAGGCGACCCCAGTTGTTAACTTGTAGATATTATCATTTAGGCGCGATATAAAAAGTTTTAAGAAGTTGTGAGTCGACCGATCGGTTCTCGGAAATAAGCCTTTCTTGGACAGACACGAAAATGCACACAAACATTTTCGCTCTTATATTTAGAGATGGTTATAAAAAAAGTTAGCAATAGACAGGCTACCAAGCTAATAATGGATTTCATAAAACTTAGAAACATCACTAATTAAACAATACAGAACTCTGAAAATGTGACAGTGATATATGTTTATTCACACAAGTCTGAGGCAACACGTTCAGGATTGCAGAACACAATGCAAAAGGAGATTGTTAGTACATCTCTGAACGAACACAGGTGTGATTATGCAGTAGGTCTAATGTGAACATATACTGTTGCAGATTTGGTTTGTTCAGCTGCAGCACAGGACAGTATTTAAGCATTGTGGTGGGGAAAGTACCATGAAATGATCTATAAGCAACAGATGCAATTGTCACAGTCTCGCAAGTAGACAGCAGATCTAATCCAAGCAGATCATATGCTCCATAGGGAGCAGCATTGTGGCGGGGAATATGTAGTATATATCTGAAGGCACGACGTAGATGCTCAAGAGAATCAGAACACCCTGCCAACTCCAGTGAACACTAAGGACCCATATTCCAAGTAGAGACGAATCATTACCTTGTAAAGCCTAGTCATCAAATGCCATTCATGAAGAATTCGGTAGCTCAGGATACGCAACATGTAAAGCTCCCTATTAATCCTGTTGGATACATGAGATAAATGGTCATCAAACCTGAGATTGCTAGATATTATTACCCCCAGATTATAACATTTCGAGAATGATACAAATGTCTTGAAACCAAATCCTATGGATAGGGACAAGAGAGAGGCATCTAGAGGACAATAGCACAACTGCTTTGCCCACGTAGATGCAAAAACAAGCAGTGACTGCAAATATACTGAACGTTTAAGCTATATAAGGATTTGGGTGTAACAGAAATTTTTGTGTTATTTATTTTTTTAAAATTTTCTTTCTTTGAAGATTCTAATTCCGAGTTTGGGGCAGTCAAACCCCCTGCTTTTTATTGAAACCAATTGAGAGCTCTTTTTAGTATCCTCGCTGTTCCCTTAAGTGTTATCGGTATCGGGGCTTGAGAACACAGTCAAATCATTGCAGTTAAAATGAGATGTTGCACTGTCCATTAATGTCAGCTGGTTTTTATGCAATGAAATTTTAAAACTTGTCATTAGCTGGTTTATTGACTATTAAGCCTCACTAAGATCAGCTTATTACATAGATGATCCGTGACCAGTTTGTTCTGTTTTTAATGGATGACGTCATCCTTTTGTTACTTCAGAATTTATGACATCTTTAATTTGTTTACAATTTTAATTGCTGTAAATTATTTTTGCATTTTTAATACTGCTCTTCAACCCAAACAAGACTTATTACCACCGAGACGTCAGAGGCCAACTATGAATTAGGGGCTAGATTCATAACTGTAACAGCAGTTATCCAGGCTGGGTCGAGCTGGCTTCAATGCATCTCACGTCAAGTGGTCCAACCCTGGACGATCTGAAGAGATATCCTTGGCATACTTCAACAATTCCCGGTTCAAGTATGTAAAAGACTTGGCAAATCTGCTGATTAGCAGATTTCTGGGTGTAGGAGCAGGAGTTGTGTAGAAAAATGTTTGTTCACTTTACATTTAAATTTTTGCATATCATAGTACAGTCGGGGAGAGAGGGAGAACTGAAAGTAGGGGGGGGGGAATTCCAAAACAAGTGGTTTGAGAAAAACCATTAGAGTTTAAAATGCATTAGAGTTTAAAATGCTTTGCATCTGGGAGGGGGGGGCTTTGCATCTGGAGTAAAGGGGTAGGATTTTGCCGCTTGTTTGTAGTATTTGCATTGCGTTTATATATATGTAATCCGAGTACATTCTATTGAAGTATTTGTAAAATGAGTGATGAAATAAAGGTTGGTTCGACAGTGCAGGACCTATTATCATGGTTAGTTTACGCCTAATTGTCATTTTGGTAAAAGTTCTTATAAATTTATACTCCTATAAATTTTTTTTTTTTTGTGTGTATTGATATTAAAATCCCTTTTTACTATTTATTTAAAAGAAAAATACAACTTTGTCATATATGGGTCATGGAATTGCATTCGCTAGCAAAAGATCTAGCTAGTTTGCATATTCGTTTAAACGTTCATTTTAATTAATTCCCTATTAGTTTTTTGTTTTTTATGGGATGATCATCTTTAGTTAATAATTATGTGTAATTATATTCATACAGATATTCTACATGATTTATACTTGCATAATATTTGCATAAAAAGTTTATAGTAAACACAAACCACTTTCTATATATATTTATGTATGCGTATATATATATTTGTTTAAAAAATTTTGCCTTCTAAACTCCTGTCAGTTTTTGGTCTACAGACATGAAACTCATTATATAGGGTATTCAAACCAATGCGAAACTTTATATTTGGGTTTTAACTGGGGAAAATCGGTGCAAAAGTGTGAAAATTAAAGAAATGGAATTTGCTAGGGCAAGGTTAAACGATGGCATAACGAATATGCATGTGTAACGTAACGGCTATTGGTTCATGTTTTAATTTTTAGCCTTGCATCAAACATGTTTTCATAGTTCAGGCATTAACATCAAAGGAAAAAATAAATTATAAGCTAAATGTTTTGGTTTCAATTCGAGGAAAATCGGTGCAAAAGTGTGAAAATTAAGGAAATGGAATTTGCCAGATGAAGGTCAAACGCAGGCATTACGAATATGCATGGGTAACATAATATCTATCAGATCATGTTGTAATTTTTAATCTTGCAGCAAACATGTCTTCAGAGCTCAAGTATTAACATCAAAGGAAAAAGTAAATTGTAAGCTAAACGTTTTGGTTTCAATTCTTGGTGGTGGCACACGAGTCATTTTTTAAAAACTTTTAAAATCATTACTATATATTGGGTTCAGTATATATATATATATATATATATATATATATATATATATATATATATATATAAAAGGCAAAATGCGTGCGAGAATTTATAGATAATAATATCTAAGATTTGCGAATGGGTATCGCGTCTAGATTTATTTACGTTGAATTTTACACGATTCTTTCTATTTCGGCACCTCTCGTGTTGATTCAGCTTTTTCGTATAAAAGCAAAACTGATCTGAAGCGAAGGTGTGGTTCCCGGCTTTCATGCCGGGAACGTCCAGAAAGCAATGGGGGTTTGATCAATGTGGGGGGGAAACTCCTTATATCAGACAATTGCTATTCATATGGATACTCCTCTTTATGGGGAGCTGGTTTCCCCCCCCCCCCAACATTTTGGCAAAACAAAAAGCTGGGAAACGAAACCAGAAAAACTGTCTCGCAGTAAATATTCACTGCAGGACTTCTATGGCGTGATCGTTAAAATCGCGCCCCTGTCAATTTAACTTTTTGATCGTTAAAATTAAACTGTTTAGTTACCCACGAAGGGAGAGTAAGTTGTCAGGTTTTTTTTTGCACACTTTCTTTTCCACCTTTGCCTCAACGTTCTGGGTTCGATCCTACCTACTTACCAAAACTTTATTTCTTAAAAATCCCCCCCCCTACCTACAAACCCCCGGGCAACGCCGGGTACTCCCACTAATCTATAATATAAATCTCATCTGTCTGTTTAAATGTATGTATGGCTGTCTGCCTAAAACTTTCAGAGTCTACGGATTTTCATGAGATTAGTATTGTTGTGAAGCTTGATCCTTCGGACGACATATACAGGGTGATCCAAAAAAAAAAAAAAAAAAAACAGGACATGCAATTGTTTTTCTGAGCATTTTACAGTCAACAGAGAAAAAAAGGCCAAAGACCCTAGTGTTTTGATGTGATGTTTTGAATATAATAAACTAGTTATGACCAAAATTTCATTTCATTCGGACAAAACACTAAGAAATGGGCCCGTTTTTTTTTTTTTTTGGGGGGGGGGGTCACCTTTTATTGAAAAACTGGCCAAAAACATTAATTCCTTCACCCTCAACTGGGCACTTTTCTACAAAGAGGGGGTTGCTTTTTTCGCTGATATTTTTGCAAGTCATCCCCTCTTTTCAACTGACAAGCTTTTATTTAAACATTCGTCACTTCCGGTTTGGCGATGGGCATCAATAGCAAAGATGTCACATTTTTTTTTCCTGTTCTATTCCTCCTTTGCAGTATGGGTTCGAGCCTGCATGCTTACAGCCACTTTTAAAAATAAAAAAAATTTTTTTTTTTTTTTGCTCAACACACACCTCCAAACATCTGAACAATGATGGGCATTCGGGCTAGTTTAATAATACAAAATCTGCATTAATCAAAGTATCATATTTAAGTGCATTTTACGACCGGGCAATGCTGGGTGGCCTGCTTGTTTTTGATAGTTGTAATATAGTCAATCTTCTTCAACAGTGTTGTTACATGTTAATAGACCCAACATGTTATATCCAAGATGGTTGTAAAAAAGATTTGACTCAACTCTTTTTTCTAAGTTGAAAATAAAAGGCATTTATTCATGGTACTTTCCTTTCCAAACAACGCATTGCATCTAGTTTTAAAAGTTTTTCATATAGTTGACAAAACTCTGCCGTGTTGAACACATGCTTTTACTTCTGCTGGTCTTGTTGTCATGAAGGTTTCAAATCTCTCACGCCAGCCATCTTCACTTTGCTGTCCCACCACACAGGTTTTGTAAATCTTTCTTTCCGCTGCTATGTCTGCAGATCGCTAGACGACACACGGTTATCTGACCATTTTTATGTTCAAAGCTCAGATTGCATCTTGTCTTAAATGTTCTTCCTGCACCGACTTATGCTTCCATATCATGTGGTTCCTTTTTTTTTTCTTCCTTTTCCTTCTCTTCCACCGTTGTGACGTCACATTGCACACTGGCTTGCTCATTTGCATACATGCATCAGTGACTCCATTACATAAGGAGTGACAACCCCTACCCCAAGAAGTCGCTTATATATCTTTACTATTGCAGAAAAGGAACTGTGTGTATGTCCATTCTCTATGGCCTTGAAAACGGCTCGGCCAATTTTTATGAAATTTAACACAAAAGTATGTAATGTGTCTGGCAGTGTTCTTAGATAGGTTTATGTTGGAATGTCTTCTATAAGTATCGATAATCGAAATGATCCGATGAAAAAAGGAACGGGCGATTTTGATCAAAGCCCAACATCACAAATGTATTTGAGAAGTTTTATTACCACACAAGCCGAAAGGCCCAACATAAAAAAAAAAAAATCAACAGTGGGTTCTTTGATATGACAGGAGCATGTTCGAAATGAATGTTTCTGTTTAGAGCACAACTGAAGCACGATACTTGAATCTGCATCTCGCTGAACGGTGATAAAACAGTCTCAAAGGAAAGCCCCCCCCCCCCCCAAAAAAAAACTAAAGAAAAACACTAAAAGAAAACTAAGTTTTTTCTTTCCGAACTATTGATCTTTCGTGCTGCAACCAAAACTGAAACCAAACTGGCACTCACCTGAAACAGGTTGAACCAGTTTCCAGCAAAGGAGGAAGTTTCAGCAAAAAAAAAAAAAAAAAAAAAAAAAAAAAAGCCAGAGCAGACTCCAATTTCTGGTAAGGATAGATGATGATGATAGGTTTTTGCAGATCTCGCAGGAAGATGTCGACATGTTCCTACATACAGTCCTCAAATGGTCACTCTTTTGGTGCAGATCATACTCAAGATTGCTTACCTTCAGTGATTTAATGAAAACCGGCATGTCAGCGTGATGATGCTGTTTTACTAGTGTGTAATATTCAACCACCGTGGTGACTTGCCACGGTATTGTGCCCAAAGATCTCATCTATCACATTACGAAGCACAGGTATGACAGGACAACCATAAAAAGGAAAACCAATATCTTATCACCTTAAATCTAGTGACACTGATCGCTAGAGTTAAGGCGTATACTTCGAAATTTGTCTATAATCTGCCCCCCCCCCCCGTTTCATATTCTTGAGCAGTTATTCCTTTTGTATATTGATATCAGCGTTTAGAAGTTTACGTCCCCTAATAATGTAACGTTACACGCATATTAACATGTAGACTCCGTCACAAAGTAACAAAGACACGGAAAGAATTTGACTCACCCTTTTTTTTTTTTTTCAGTTGAAATAACAGACATTTATTTACAGGTACTTTCCAGAACAATGCCTTGTCTCTTGTTCAAAAGTTTTCTCAAATTCTAATGTGCTTAACAAGAGTCTGCTGTGCCAAACTTTGTCTCTGTCCGACCAGGAAATGTCTTTTCCTGTCGCTCTTGGCTCACATGTGTAACATGTTCATTTCTGTCCTTCTGTAACATTATGGATTCACTTTTTTTTTTTTTTTTTTTTTCCTTCTTTTAAAATTCCATTATGACCGATCATCCCGGTGTTGTCTCATCGGTAACCCAACACTCATTAACCCTTATCTTTGAATGGCCTTTGGGCCTTGATAAGGAGTACCTATTTACTATGCCTCCCCACGGGACAGAGTTAGACACCAGGGTCGTTTTTTTAACGTGGAGAAAAGGTACAAAAGTAAAAATTGTCTCAGTCGTGAAGGATTTCTCCTCCACCGAAAGAGAACAAGAAATGGAAGTGCAGCATCTGAAGAACAGATGGTATTTATTTGCTCCCCCACTGAGCAAATTAGGCACAAGGCCGTTTTTAATGTGAGGTAAAAACCAGCTCCCCTAAAAGTAGGCAAAAAGGGGGCACTCTGGTTACCAAAAATAATAATTGTCCCAGTATAGAGGGTTTCCCCTCCATTGACTGGTACAAATTATCTTAAGTGCAGCATCTGAAGAACAGATACTACATTTTGATCTTGACCAAAAGGCCAAGTCTTGATAAGGAGTAATCCAGCTTCTATTCCATTCCATAGCCTAGGCCATCCACAACTTTGTAGATGCTTTAGTAGCAAGTTCTTTTTTGGGAGCGAGGGTGCTGGCTCCACGCCCAACCTTCCCAGAAAATACATACAGTGCCTAGCCTTCCCAAATGGTCACCCATCTGGTACTGGCCAGGCTCAACGTTGCTTAACTTCAGAGAACTGGTGTGTCAACGTGATGGTGCCGTATTCGTAATCTCGCTTAAAGAAAAAAATAAAAAAAGAAAGAACCTTTCACACTACAAACTGGCTCAAAGTAAGGGTCGTTTTTTTTCTGTAAAAAGAAATTAAGTGAACATGTTTATTTCGGCTGTGGACACGAGTAATTGTATGTGAAAACGTTCAGTAGATTAGGCAGCATTGTCTGCATGCAGGTTTCACTTTTGTTTCATCCGTACATGTGTGCACTTTTGAGTCTGTATGTCTTTATAGTGTCATTTACAGAGATGTCTGACTTCGCAGGCAAGGTTCAAGTTGCATACACATACAAAAGATTTAGGAAGTGTTGATAACACACTGGTTTGAAAAATAAGGGTTCGTGTGGCAAGTTGAGTCTCTCACTGCTGATTTTGAGTTCTCACTTATGTTGTCAGTATTTAACAGGTGCTCAACTCCTAGAGCAAAATAAGAAATCGAGCCAATATATCTATTTTGACTGTTGTCATGTGGTAATATGTCGGTTTAATAGATTAGGCGATATAATGTGTATGCATGTTCGCCTTTTGTTTAGTCAGTGTGCGTGTGGGAGAGAGAGACAGTAGGTGTGTGCGTGCGTGTGACAGAGAAAGAGAACGAATTTGTGAATGTTTCTTGTTGCCAGGTGCCTTAAATTAACACGGTTTAATTGGTTTTACCTGAAAAAGTTTGGTAGTAATTAGTTTTGCACGGGGTGCTATGGGAATAGCTAACACCTGCTTGTGGTGGAATGTTTAGGTCCCAATCTAACTGATTATCATAAACTCCTTGCTTAACTAGACTGTATTCCAATTCAGTTCCACAGCTAGACTTACTATTAGTGTCAACAAAAGGCATGTTCATTTGTTATTGAGATGAAAGAAGTTTGTTTTTTATTAAAAAAAAAAAAAAAATTCATTAACCCAAGCACTGATTGAAAGAAATTGTCAAATATATTTTCTATACAAAGTATTCATTTTTTTTTTTTTAGCTACAGTAAGGTCAGACACATGATTAAGTGGCTATAAAATAAGCTACTTTGTTCAGAATCGACATGTACGACAACTTAATGCGCTTATGTCATTATCTATAATTTTTTTAACGCAAATAGATCACAAACGAATTGGTAAACTAAAATTGTTTTTGACTAATGTCTTAACTAAACTATATTTACGTTAAAATAATTTATAGTAGTGTCGTACGAGTTAGACCTCTATACCGCTATTTTTCTTAAACCAGTCTGAGAAATTGTCTTCAGAAAGATGGGCTGTCACATAGCCTCCTTCCAGTTGGGTGACTAGACAAGTGTAGGATAAGGTGATCTGTGTCTTCATGAAGGGATGAAGCTTCCTTTTTAGGAGATAGGAATGTAGGTGCATTATTTTCCTAATAACTATTTAATTAATAATCACAAAAACAACAAAACACCTCCTTGAAACAAATAACAAAAGGAGTTTATTGCAGAAAGACGAGATTGTTTCCCCGAACTGAGAAGAAAGAAAAAGCAAAGGAATCTGCTTGGCTGGGTGTCGTCTGCTGATGGTCGGGTAGGTGAGCAACGGATGGCAGTAGCCGGTGAGTAGCGGTGTTAGGAGTGCTGTGAGAGCCGTTCTGGTGTCTCTCTGCCAAAATCAGCTAAGTTTCCAAAGGGCTAAAAAATAGTCCTTTAAGGTGACAGCTAAAATCAATGCGCTCTGCCAAGCGATTGGTCAGTCTTGCCGAATCAAGTTGGAAAAAGGCATGAATCTGCATATATAAAATAGTTCGTTAACTGCTACATCACCCCCTGCTTAGGCGGAAAGCCGATGAAGAAAATAAAAAGGTAGCAGTTTTTTTGTTTTTTTTTTAATACAAAATGTGTAGCAGACGTAATGTTCGAAAGTGTCTTTCTAGTGAAAATTTTTTTTTTCTTATAGCAGAATATGTAAAGTTCATACGTACAAGGTTTTACATAGTTTTTTGGGCCAATGTACTCGGCGGCCACTACGTATAGTAGTAACATAATTGTCATTTTCAGTATTCACTTCTGGTGTATATTTTGATGCTGTGTGTAAGTAGGAGGAATGTGTGGCTCTTGGGTTTCCGTGTGGAGAAAAGCTCTTTTCACCCTGTCTACTGAAACTGTCTTTTGTTAACCGCTACAGTAGGCGTGTCAGAAACTAACCTTACGAATGCATGAAATATATTGAATAATTCGACCCCCTGTCTTTCCAAGCTACTCGAAAAAATGTAATTCAAACCATAATTTTTTTTCCAATAAAGGAGCAAGGACCAAAGTTTCATTAATAAAAAATAAAATTAAATTAAAAAAAAAAAATGTGGTTAAAAAAAAAAGAAAAAAAGAAAAAAGGTTTTAAACTTCGGACTTTACAGGTAATTTCTAAAAAATACTTTTTTTTGTTTTAAATTTGAATATATTATTTATTGATCTTTTATCTTCAATTTGTGGTATATAAAACTTTGGTGAGTAAATTAATTATTTACTTTTTAATAGACATTTCAAAATAGGGGGGGGGACGTGAATTAAAAAAAAAAAGAAAAAAGTTTGTCTAAAATATTATATTCGGTTTATTGGAAAGAGCATAAAATTTCACATTGACCGTGAAAATATCGTAAAAAAAATAGAATCAATAGAAAAATTTTGATTAGTTTTTAAAGTTTAAAAATTGAAAAATACTGAACTCGTAAAATTCAATTAATTTCATTACTATTTTTTAAAAATAAAAAATGTTTCTATTACTTTTTATACAACCTTAATAGTTTATTTTGGAAGTATAATCCATAAAGAAAATAAACAACCCACTTTTAAAAGAGAAATTACGAGTTTTTTTTTTTTATATAATTTTTATAGTTTGTAGGGGACTCGGAAATACCCTAACTCGCTACAAGAAAAAATAATGAAACGAATTGAATGAAGGAAACAAAGAACTCAAATGCTGGAATAAAATAAACATGTCGTTTATTTTCTGTTGAGAAATGAAAGTCTTCGGTGTACACGTGTTTATTCAGCCGTTGATGACTACGTGCGTGGAAGGAAAGGGGAATGCAATAGAGAAACACGAAGTGGCAAGCCGGCCTGTAGAAAGAGAGGGTTAAGCTCAGTAGAGAGTCACGCACATGTCTCTGTTGATGGACCAAAACAAAGGGGAGATAGAGTGAGAAAGTCAATCCAGGTTATGGAGAGAGAAAGCGTATAAAGTGTACGTACTGTCTATTGGCTTTTTGTCCCACATAGTAGCAAATGGTGTGAGGTACGTGCGTGCGCATGCATACCGAAAGGGCATGCTGTCGGTCCGTAGACCGTACAGCTCGAAAGCTGGTCCTAAAAGGTAGAAGCCGCTTATTGCGCTTTCTTTTATAGGTGTTTCCGGTAGTCTTTTGCGCATGTGTGGATTTCCTTTGAAAGGGGAAGTGACGTTGTCCTTGTGTGCGTACGTGTGAGTATACACGTGAATGTGAGTGTATGTACGCGAACATATGTACGGGTGTGGATGTGGGCGCGTACGTATATGACAAGTAATATAGCTTGAGATGTGAACGCGTGTTTTTGTGTGAGACTAGAAAAGGCTCGCGCAAGTTTCGTGTTAGGGGTGTCAAAAATTCCCCAAAAATTCTGATGCACCTATAGCTACACCTTTTTCACGGCTATCAGAAGTCGTGCTTCCTTGCACTTTCGGCAGATTTGGGAGTCTATTTGTCTCCACCTGTGTTTGTTTACTGCAGTTCTGCAGTTTCTTGTTCTGATCTGGTTTGCGGCTACCCACAGTTTCCTACTATTTTTTACCTATTTGCAGCGCCTCCCCACGGGGCAGAGTTAGACACCAGGGTCGTTTTTTTTTTTTAACGTGGAGAAAAGGTACAAAAATTTCAATTGTCTAAGTCGTGAAGGATTTCTCCTCCACTGAAAGAGAACGAGAAATGGAAGTGCCGCATCTGAAGAACAGATACTATACTTTGATCTTGGGACCAAAAGGCCAAGTAGCAAAACCTGGGAAGCGCAAAGTTGAGTTTTTCAATGATGTCCCCTTCTTTGGGAGTATGGTTTCTTATTCCTGCTTTCATGTCTCAACTGGGTCGAAACTTTTTAATTAAGAGTAATCTTCAATTGTTCACTGTAAATAAATATTGGAACTCATTTAGAATTACACTTCATTAAAAAAAGATCCTTATGATGTACGACACGTACTCCTTACGGAACGAAAATGCCATATTCCAAAAAATCATAAATTGATAAAGCATTTTCTTTAAGAAAACCATGTTATGGGAAAACGTGGAGGTGGCCGAAAGCGGCTTTGTTTTAAATCTTGCCGTAATTCAAGGGCGATAATTCAGTTACGGAGATTTTGTATTCACAATTAAAACTTTAATCGCTAAAAATCGTAAAATTTGATTTTTTTTAACAAATAAACAAAAAAAACCCTACAATTTACGTGATTTTTGGAACATGACATCTTCGTTCTGTGATGAATACGTACATCATGAACATTTTTCTGCATTCTAGATAAAGCACCTAAATATTTCGTTTCTAAGTCTCCAAAATGCCACGTACTATAAATGGCCGACAAAAGTGATTTTGAACGAAGAAAAAAATAATAAAAATCGATGTTTATTGCTGTGCGTGAAATTTTTTAAATTTATTGTTCATATTCTTAAACTTGCGTCATTGATTAAAAGTGATTAATATTGATTATGTTATGAAAAGGGCAAAACAATAGAGCGTATGCCTTTAACACCGGTTAACGAGGATGAAACTAATCGCAAACAGACATTACAGAGTTCAAAAAGTTCAAGATAACTATACAAACAAAAGAGAATAAAAAAAAAAATCTTTATGATGCATGTACTCGTCATATTCCAAAAATCACGTAAATTGTTCAAAATATTTTTTCTTTTTAATCAAGAAAAAAAAAATCCAAATTTACGATTTTTAGCGATTAATTATTTTGAATGGAAACAAAATCTCTGTAGTCGAATTGAATTGTCGCCCTTGAATTTCAAAACAAAATGACACCTCCCAGACCCCGTCTCGCTTCTTCAATTTAACTAATTGCGACATGACAATTACGTTGATAATTTTTTTTTTTTAATGAAAATTGATTTTTTTTTTTACTTCCGAATTTCAAAATACTTCAATTTACGTGATTTTTGGAATATGACATCGGCTGTCTACATTCTGAAATTAGGAATTCTCGCCTATGCGTAACGCCAGAGCAACGCCAACGTTCATAAATACACATTCGATTATTTTATTTAATAAAATATTTATTGAAATTTAAAAAAAAAAAAAAAAATAAAAAAATAATGGTGCTTGAAGATAAAGTCGACGGATCGATTAAAAAAAAAAAAAAAAAAAATATGTCGCTTTAAGCAAAAAAAGTACTTAATTACCATGTCGAAAACAGTAATATATCCAAAAATTATGAAAATTCAGCCAGTATTGTGTCTTTAGTAAAAATAAATAAAGGTACTAGTGCACTTTAAGCTTAATAACGTTATTTCAGCACGGATCAATAAGTGCACTGCAGCCACTGCACTTATTGATCCGTGCTGAAATAACGTTATTATTTAAAAAGCCATTCTTAACATAGGGAGGAGAGGGTGTTTTGTACCTATTCTATACTTTAACCTTACAATTGAATAATAATAAATAAAAATAAAAAAAACTTTAATTAAACTTGGAAATACGATTTTAAAAAAATAGCGCGGATCAGTAAGTGCACTAGCACTACAACAGCACCATAAATAAATCTATCGCTATTAGACAACAAATATTGCAGCCATTAAGAAGTAATCGAAAATATGCGTTCAGAGTTATGTCCCCTGTGTGTAGACTTACTATCAAATTTATAGTGCATAATTTTACCCAATTTTCTGTAAAAATTGCTTTTAACTATACATAGCTTTCTACTCCCTGAATTTTCGTAATTTTTGGATATATTACTATATTCGACATGACGAGTAAGTAAGTAATCTTGTTTTTGCTTAAAGCGGCATATTAAAAAATCGATCTATCTTAACTATAGTTTCAAACAAATATAAATGCATCGTTATATTTACCCAGCTCTGTCAGAGTGGAGAGAGAATATCATATTAGCAATTCCAGAGGATCAGAGACAAAGAATTACAAATGTTTTGATTTTAATTGAATTAATTATTTCCCCGTATTTTGGATGGTTGCTAATAATGGATCACTAAAATGAAAATCGGGTTGCTGAAACAAATTCCAGGAACAAGATCAAATATTTATATTGTTGCATTAAATTGATGCTTGAAGAAGGATGGGGTATTTTCCCGTTTTAAGAACTCAGGCTTATTTTGTGTGGTTGCGTTTCGACTCCTGTATTAGGTTGGTACAGCAAAAATAAATAAATAAATAAAATAAAAATAAATAGATAAATAAATAAAAAAAATTTTAAATAAAAAATAATATCGTTTTTTGTCGTTAAACGTATGAAAAAAAAAACAAAAAAAAAAAACAAAACATTTTTGCACCAACATAATATCGGATTTTATCGAGCCTTATTTGATTTATCTATAATACAAGAAAAAAAAAACGTAAGAAAAACACGCACGCGAGATATAGTCGGATAGTTTTATCGACACAATCACTTGGGCTTTGATTTTTTTTTTTTTTTTGTCCTAATCGAGAATTAGTTTTCGAGGTACTTAAGCTGAATACGGACCGTGCTGAAATAATAACATTATTATTTAGAAACCCATTCTCAACATGGGGAGGGTGTTTTGTAACTATCCTATACTCCCACGTAACAATTTAATAAACAAAAGCTATCTTAACTTGGAAATCCTCTCTACAAATATAGGACAGTCTGAAGTACCGTTTTCGATTTGAACTGAATAATTGATAATTAAAAAAAACAACAACAAAAATCGAAAACCAAGTCAAAATAAAATAAATAAATAAAACTAATTATTTACCCGAGATTTGCTGTCGTGTCTTTGGCTTCCGTGTTCATCGTAAAGAAGAAAAAAAAAAACACGTGCAGAAGTGTTTATTTTAAAGGAGAGATGGACAACTTTCAAGCAAATCGTGACGACATATGCCAAAGGCTCTGCCGTTTGCGATGAAATGAACGAAGGGAAATACCTTTTTCTCACGACACGTGAACTTGGAAAGCCACACCCCCATTTTTGATTGGTCCGTTTAGTCGTTGACCAGAACAGCGTGACCTTTTTTTATTTATTTATTTTATTTTTTTTTTTGACCTTCTCTTCACTCTTCACTTATCAATTAAAACGCAATAACTTCACGAGTATGTTTTGTTGTTGTCAACTAACGTTAGGTTATTTTATTTCATTTTAATTTTTCAAGTAAATTGTAGATTAACACCTCACTCTAAATAATCTCTCCCACCGAAATGAGATGTTTTTAGGCGATTTACATATCCTGAAAAAGTTGTCAAAAATAAAATAAAATAAAAATAAATAAAATAAAATAAAAATAAATAAAATAAAATAGATAAATAAAACAATTATTTTAAAATGTATAAGAAAATTTTTATTTACCATCAATGGCGTAGGTGTGTCAGTAACTGACATTACGAATGCGTGAAATATATTGAATAATTCGACCCCTGTCTTTCCAAGCTTATAACTACTCGAAAAATGTAATTCAAACCCTAATTTTTTTTTCAATGAAAGGAGCAAGGGTTCATTAAAAAAATAAAAAAATAAAAAACGTGTTTTTTTTTTTTTAAAGGGGGGGGGCTTTAAACTTTGGACTTTACAGGTAAATTTCTGAAAAAAAACACTTTTTGTTTTAAATTTGAATATATTATTTATTGATCTTTTATCTTCAATTTGTGATATATAAAACTTTGGTGAGTAAATTAATTATTTACTTTTTAATAGACATTTCAAAATGGGGGGGGGCGTGAATTAAAAAAAAAACGTTGTCTAAAATATTATATTCGATTTATTGGAAAGAGCATAAAAATTTCACATTGACCGTGAAAATATCGTAAAAATTGAATCAATAGAAAAATTTTGATAGATTTTTAAAGTTTAAAAATTGAAAAATACTGAGCTCGTAACATTCAATTAATTTCATTACTGTTTTTTAAAAAATAAAAATAAAATATTTCTATTACTTTTAAAACAACTTTAATAGTTTATTTTGGAAGTATAATCCATAAAGAAAATAAACAAGCCACTTTTAAAAGAGAAATTACAAGTTTTTTTTATATTTTATTCGCAGTTTCGTGTTAGGGGTGTCAAAAATTCCCCCAAAATTCTGATACACCATTGACAATGGCGTCCGGTTTGGGGGGACAGATGCAAAAGCGCCTTCTACTTTGTGATTTTTACTTATTTATTTATTTTATTTTATTCCTTTGAAGATTTTAACGTTGGGTATGGGGCAGCCAAACCAGCTGCCAACATTGCCTTGCCTTTTATGAAAACCAGCCGAGAGCTCTTTTTAGTATCCTCGTTATTCCCTTAAGCACAATTGTCTGAATCTCTTTTGCACTTGGTTCACCAGGATTATTAGTTAGGTAGGCATTCAGGTTCTTCTTCATAAGCCCTGTGGCACCTATAATAGTTGGTATGATTGATATCTCCCTGAGATTCCATGTTTTTTATTAATGGCTAATCATGTGACCTTGGATCATGTTATAAAATTGCTTATTTTTCACAAGCTTATGACCCCCTTTCTATTTACATTTGGTTCTTACCGTCACAGTAGTTATTCTTTTCTAACAATTTAATTTGTGGCATTTACTAACATTTATGGGATTAAAGGACTAATACCTTAGGTCGCAACCGATGGTGATCTGTTGCAAAAGATATCCATATAAAGAAGATTTTTCTCTTTCTCTGCCAGTTGTCATTAATGTGTCTAGAATAATTCCTTGAATTTAGACCTAAGTTTTTTTTATTATACACCCCATGCCAGAATTATATGCAAATCGATATTTTTGTTCTAACTCCGATAGTTTTCAATGAAAATTTGTGAAACTTCGCACATTATACGGTAACACTAACGCACGTGCAGATATAAAATTTTAAGCTGATCTGCAAACGGTAGCCATTTTGGTGACTTGCAGTTTTTTTTTCAGCGTGCCAACTTTATATGCAAGATGGGACGTAAAGGTGCTTTAAGTCAAGCTTAGAAGTCTAAAATTGTTCAAAGGCTCCATAATAAGATTTCCACCTTAGAAATTGCCAAAGAATTACACCGTGACCATCGCACAATCAAAAAATATTGTACTAACCCTCAACTTTGCAACAGACGTTCTGACAAAGGGAAAATTTGTAAGAAATTATATCTGTTATGTTGAACAATGAGCAAGATCAAGAGACAATGTCGCCGTAATCCACTTGAAAGTAGCAAACAAGTTTTTGAAAAAGCTGGCATTCCTGATGCGTCCAAATCAACTCGTTGCCGTATGCTGAGGACGATTGCAAAATTTGGAAAGCCAGAAGTTCGCCCTCAATTGAAGAATATCCACAAGAAAAAGAGGATAGAATGGGCAAGAGATCACATGAAGGTGAATTTTCAAACTGTTTTGTTCACCGATGAGTGTCGAGCAGACCTTGATGGACCCGATGGGTAGAGGGGAGGATGGTACCATAATGAGGATCTATGTCCCCGAAGGATCAGGTGTCAACAAGGAGGTGGTGGTGTAATGTTTTGGGCTGCAATCATTGGTAATGAGCTGGTAGATGGGTAGAGGGGAGGATGGTACCATCATGAGGATCTATGTCCCCGAAGGATCAGGTGTCAACGAGGAGGTGGTGGTGTGATGTTTTGGGCTGCAATCATTGGTAATGAGCTGGTAGATGGGTAGAGGGGAGGATGGTACCATCATGAGGATCTATGTCCCCGAAGGATCAGGTGTCAACGAGGAGGTGGTGGTGTGATGTTTTGGGCTGCAATCATTGGTAATGAGCTGGTAGGACCATTCAGAGTTGCAGATGGAGTGAAAATTACCGCCAAACTATACATTGACTTCATTAAGGAACACTTGGAACCCTGGCACAAGAAGAAGAATTTGGCATTTCGGAAAAAGATGGTATTCATGCATGATAATGCACCTTCTCATTCTGCAAGGATAGCCACTGAATATTTGGAGAGAGTTTTTACCAGACATGGGAAAATAATGCAATGGCCAGCCTGTTCTCCAGATTTTAATCCCATCGAAAATCTGTGGAGCATCTTGAAACAAAATATTTACTCTGGATGAAGGCAGTACAACTCCAAGTATGACCTCTGAAATGCTATTCTGACTGCTGCCAGAGACATTTCATTAGATGAAATCGAAAGTTTGACATCTTCAATGGACCAAAGGCTTTTTGCTCTTGTCAATAAAAATGGCAATCATATACGATATTAATTGTACTATGAAACCATATTGAAGTTGTTTGTTCTTTATTATTTTATTTCTTGATTTCCAAATTCCTGGAATAATCAATGTTTCGATAATCTTTTAGCACTTCACCATATTTTAGCATTGGTTTGCATAAAAGTTGGCATGCTAAAAAAATGCAAAAAACCAAAATGACTGCCAATTGTTTATTACTGTGCAGATTAGCTTAAAATTTTAGATCAGTGCTTGCGTTAGTGTTGCCTTATAACGTGCTAAATTTCACAAATTTTCATTGAAAACTATCGGAGTTAGAACAAAAATATTGTATACTTTTGTAGCGTCCAAGCAAAGATCCGCTACACGTTGCAACAGATCCATTTCTTATATTAAAACAAATTCCTTGCACCAAGTTAAACAATCATCGCGGTCATCCTTAGTAGAAGACGAGGGGGTTACTCGTACGATGAACAACTTAACGCTAGAAGCAATCAAACCTCTTGAAAATCTTAGTGCAATTAAACCTCTTGAAAGAGATATATTGGAGTTCTGTAAACAAGATATTCTCCAGTGGCTCTAAGATTATTACATCTTGATAAGGAGATAATGAAAGAGACACCATCTGTCGATATAAGGAACTGTTTAATGACCAGTTTCACTGACAAAATTAGGGTGAATAAATCTTGTCTGAATTAGATGCCTCCTTACCAGGTTCTGAGATTCACTCCCCTTCACTATCCTCAGCTCCTCCCACTCTACCTTCCCCCGCTCAATCTGGCATTGAATTAGCAAAGCCAAAAATAACATGTCCAACCTTTACTAGCTTGGATAAAACCAATAAATTTGCCCTGCGGGATTTCCTAACCCGCTTCAAGTTTTGTGCATCTGGAATAAGTTTGAAGAAAGACAAACTTATATACCTCAAGGCCTATGTAATAGGTTGGCCATTTCATTTGATCGATCGCTTATCAGAGAATGATTATAATTATGATGTGCCCATAAATATTTTAAAGGAGGAGTGCTGGGACAGAGAGGTTATTCGAGAAGAGATTTTTACGCACATAAAATAGACAAATCTTATGAACAACTAAAAGAATATCTCTCTCAAGGTCAGTATGAACTTGGCGAGTTAGATTCTAACTATGGATATGATTTTTTGGTTGAGAACTCCGGAAGTAGATGTCTGGTGGCTCATATCCTATTTGATAACATTCCTGATGAGATAAAGGATGATCTCATTAAAGGGTCTAACACACCATATTCTGGTTTGAACTGTATACTACAGTATAGTCATGAAGTGATCAAGGCATTACTTCGAATTCGACCTATTTTAACTCCTAGAACAGAACTGATTTCACGGTTTAGGCCAAAGTCAAATGCAGTTTGGACGAGAAACCCACCTAAAATTTCTGCATTAGAGTTTTCATGCAAACCTGGACTTGGAAGACAAGGTCCCTTATTGCAATTGAAGTGGACATACAATGTACTACCTATCCCTCATACAATGAGTGGCTGCAATGCCGTAGACAACTTGGATTGTGTGAATTCTGCACATTTGCCAGTTATGATCGGAAAACCTGTTCAGGAGTCAAGGGATTCAGATTCCCTTGCAAATATTGTAAGTCTCAGAGACATCATGCTTCTATGTGTCCTCAACTTGTACCGGAGAAAACTGAAATAAATACCAGACTCTGACACATTCAAAACATACTGCCAATGGTAAACATCACAATTAGAAGAGGGACCTTCTCAGCTTCTCTGAATTGACTTATTGACTCTTGAAGCAATCAGAGGTCGTATTTCTCTGAGAAAGTCCTTCAGCACCTGAAGTGTGATCCAGGGATATTGGAGGAGGTGGCCATGAATGTTGTGACCTTTACGGGGAGGAAGCGACGCATATTCAAACAGGTAATAGCAGTGGTAGAGGTGTTGCTGGGAGTAGCTCCCCAACTACCTATTCCCATTAACAGTGGATTAAATCTCTCACACAAGGTACCCAACCTTCCTCTGATTTGGGATAACCAAAGGAAACTAAATTATATCTTTGCTGCAGAGATAGACAGTGTACAATTGTGGGGTCTCATGGGGATTGATTTGATCCAATACATGCATCTCGTGTAGGTGATATGATGTATGTACAACTTGGCAGATGTTTGCTAATGTTATCCTCATAGGAAACATAAAACACTTTTTTTATGAAACAAACTCCCCCAAAATCCAGAAAAGAACAAGTTGTTATAAATAGAATCCATATTGGCCATACAAAACTCACACACTCCTTCATTCTAAAACAAGAACAACAATCACAATGCCCATTCTGACAGAAAACTTGCACCATTAAGTATCTTTTCGTGGAATGTAGAGCTCTAGATAATGCTAGAAAACAATATCTCAAGCACAACAGCATGAAGAAACTTTTCGAAAACAACTGTTCGGATGAAATATTATCCTTTTTAAGAGTAACAAGGATCTTTACAAAAATATAAATTATCGTCTGAAACAACCCACTAAACCTTATGAATAAATATTTGAGGATATAAAAGACTTAAAAAAAAAAAAGAGATCGTTAGATATCAAAACTAACAAAACTATTGAACTATACAGAATAGATAGATACTTGAAGACAAAGTACTTTGAATACATATAATTTTTTTTCTTTTCTTTAATTCTGGGTTTGGCATTAAATAACCTGAAAAGGGTTGATATGCCGTTAAACAAAAACCAAAGCAAATCAAACCAAACACTTTTTTTTGATTGCGAGAGGGAGGATTCATACTCCAATCTTGCAACTCTAATAATACAGGGTTACATGAGTTAATGAGAGGAGATGGTATTCTTGTGAGTTACAGCTGTCCTTGGGAGAAGGTGTTAGGTTATCGTTATGACCCTTTTACTGATACCATTAATATCGCTTCATACAGGGTGACCCTCAAAAAAAACAAAAGCTAAATGGAGGCCATCTAGAACATATGCTGTAGAACGGAGAAAAAAAGGCCAAAGACCCTAATGTTTTGATGTGATGTTTTGAATACAATAAACTAGTTATGACCAAAGTTTAATTTCATTCGGACAAAACACTAAAATTAGAGTTGAGGCCCGTTTTTTTGGGTCACCCTGTATAATTGTAGGCGTATATTGTCTGAAGCATCAAGGATATTTGATCCTCTCTCATTATGTTTGCCAGTATCTATACAGGCAGGTATTTTTATTAGTGAGTTGTGGAAGTTGGGTTTTGAGTGGGATGACATTGTGCCAAGTGAACTTTGAGCGAAATGGGTCATCATTGCTCACAAAATTGTCTGTTACGTTCACAAGAAAAACTCTTGATGAAGGAAGGAAGGCCGAATTATTTCTATTTTAAGATGCCTCCAAAATAGCACATGGGTTTGCAGCATATGCAGTCCAGGGGAAGGATTCACATTTAATTTTTCCAAGACAAAAGTGGCACCCCTTAAATCAAAAAGTTTACTTACTCTAGAGCTCTTATCAGCCTTCTCTGCCATCAAATGCTTATTCGAATGTAAGTTTCAAGAAAATATTTCTTGCAATTGATTTGCAAATAGTGTTATCCTGGTTAATCACAAAACAGACCAATAGCAGGAATGTTTTTGCTACAAATAGACTGAAGGACATTGGTCAATGGGAGACTGAACTAATATCTGAATTTGGTGTGGCCATTTAATTTAAATATGTACCGACTGCACAGAACCCTGCTGACCTTATCACCAGAGGGATTCCTAAATCTAAACTGAGGTCCAATTTGGAATATTGGGTCTCTGGACCATCTTGAATGAAAGACCAACCGATTTCTTGGCCTGAAAATGCTTTGAATTGTTTAAGCCTAGAAAGTAAAAGGATTGTATACTCAATGGTTTGTGCTGTTTCCCACAGCCAAGAGGAGCCAGTTGTATAATATAACAAATATTCATTGTTGTCTAAATTTTTTGAATGTTACAGCATAGGTGGTCAAGTTTATTGATGTTGAAGAAGAGAGACTCTGACTCTGTTAAGACGGCTCGAATGCACTTAATTAAAGTGATGCAGAGACAATCCTTCTGGGAGGAATTGGAATATTTACAAAATCCTTCAGGTAGGTCAATACCACAGAGAGTGGGAAGCCTAAACCTTTTTTTTGGGATAAGGAAGGATTAATTCGATCAGAAAGCAGAATTGCAAAGGTCACTGTATATTAGTATGAGATGATACTCCTTTACTTATTGCTAAGGACCATCAGCTTACACATCTGATTATATTGGACTGCCACGACCAGTGTAAGTATCTGGGTGTTTCTACTACTTTAAATGAGATCAGGTTATCTGGGTATTGGATACCTCAGTGTAGGCAGGCTGTAAAGAAGGTTTTTATCAGGATGTTCTTTGTATCAGAAATTCAACTCATTTACCTACCCCAAAATTACCAATTTATTAAAATATAGGGTAAATATGATAAGGCCCTTTTTACACACAGGAGTAGACTATACAGGCCATCTGTGGGTGCTAAGAGGTGAAGAAAGGGTGAGGATGTATATCCTGCTTTTTATTTGTTTAGAAGTGCGGCCAATGCATCTAGAACTGATTGAGGATATGTCTGTCCATTCATTTCTAATGGCCTTAATTCGATTTTCCAACATTTTTGGGATTCCCTCACATATTTATAGTGACAATGCCAAGTCCTTTGTGGCTGGGTGTAACATGATTCATGAGGTACTTACTTCCAGTGAATTCATGGAGAAATTAGGGACATGCGAAATTAAACATGTTAAGATACCTTTACACTCCCTTTGGTATGGAAGTGTATGGGAAAGATTGATTAAAACCATCAAGTCTTGTTTGTATAACTTAATTGGTCGAGCAAGTTATAATTATTTTGATCTTCTGACAATTCTGTCTAATATACAAAATGCTATAAATAACTGCCCCTTGACTTACAATAATAAATCCAAATCATTTTTTACACCTTCTAGTAAACCCTCGTTTGATTTTGAGGATGAACAGAGAGAGTATTCATCAACTGAAACCATCCTCGCAAAAACAACTCTTAGAGTTCTTGAATCGCAGGGATGAGGCATTAAAAAGAATTTGGTATCAGGATTATCTGCTGAGTATAAGAGAACAAGTGCAAAGGCAACAAAGAGGGACTGCATCAAACTCCCTAACAAACTTCGAATATTTTGGGCCTTCAGTGAGATCACACATCTATTTACAAGAGATGACGGCTTGGTAAGATTTGCTCAGGTAAGAGGAGGAGATGGCTCCTTGCAGGTTCATTCCTTGATGCACTTTTATCCCCTTCAGGAACCCTCTGATGGCCTTAATTCTTTGACAAGGAATACTGATGATAATCTGTATGTCTGTACGTGATGATGGTCTTATTGGAGAGGGCAGAGAGCTTGTTTGGATTTGTCCTGATTGTGGTGAAACAGACATTGGCAGTGCCATGGTATGTTGCGACTGCTGCGATAACTGGTACCATTTCTCATATTGGTCTATATCAGCCTCCACCAGCAGAGGAGAGTTGGTGTTGTGAAGATTGCCTCAATCAGGACCCTTTTTATTCCATAATGATATGTTAGCAAATGATTCATTAAGTGATATATTTACCCAGGATGTGTTCGTCCGGATAATGATAGTCCAATGATTTGCTGTGGTGATTGCAATGAATGGTACCATTTCAAATACAGCAGGTTCCCCCCAGAGGGTGAGAATTGGTACTATTGGAATTGCCTAACTTCAAGGGACTAATAGTCCACTCTCAGAAAGGATTTAATTACTTACTTACCCCCTCCCCCCATTTTCCATTTTTTTTCTTTTTCTTTTGAGATGGGAGTGCATAAGAAAATGTTACTTACCTTCGATGGCCTCTGGTTTGGGGATACAGATGCAAAAGCGCCTTCTCCTTTGTGATTGTTTTTTTATTTCTTATTGTTTCAATTTTCTTCCTTTGAAGATTGTAATGCTGGGTATGAGGCATCCAAACCAGCTGCCAGCATTGCTTTGCTTTTTATTGAAACCAACCGAGAGCTCTTTTTAGTATCCTTGTTGTTCCCTTAAGTGCAATTGTCTGGATCTCCTTTGCACTTGGTTCACCAGGAATATTAGTTAGGTAGGACTTCAGGTTCTTCTTCATAAGCCCTATAAATGGCTAATCATGTGACCTTGGATCATGTTATAAAATGGCTTATTTGTCACAAGCTCACCCCCCCCCCTTCTCTTTACATTTGGTTCCTACCGTCATGGTAGTTATTCTTTTCTTTATGGCATTTACTTACATTTATGAGACTTCAAGGACTAATACCTTGGTCGCAACAAAGACAAAAGATATCCGAATAAAGAAGGTAAGATGATTTTTCTCTTTCTCCCTCTGCCAGTTGCCATTGATGTGTCTAGAATAATTCCTTGATTGTACTTTTTGTAGCGTCCTAGCAAAGATTCGCTACAACTGAAATTAGACTATTTAGAAAGCCATTTTTAACAGGGGGGAGAGGGTGTTTTGTAATTTTTCTGTACTTTCACCTTACAATTTAAAAGATACTGTAAAACTTGAAAATACTATTTAAAAAAAGAAATAGTACGGTAACATAAGTGCATAAGCACTTTGTTTTCCTTATACACAACAAAAACTGGGGTTTGTTTTAAATATGTAAAATTTGATTTATAAATTAAGTTGAAATAAACCCATATCTATCTAACACAAATTCAAACTGATAAACTTCGAAACAGTATCTCTTTATTTTTTTGCCGCGTTTATTCAAAGGTTCTCCCTCAGCACCGGTGACAAACCCTAACCCTAACCCTAACTCACCTTTCCCCAACTCAGAATGAGGCTGGATTTTTGGACCCCATCTTTATACCATAACCGATCAATTTACGTGATTTTTTTTGAATATGACATCTTCGTTCCATGAAGAGTAAACATTTTTCTGTATTAGTGTGATTCTAAATAAGCACCTAAATATTTCGTTTTTACAAAATGCCACAAACTATAAATGGCCGACAAAAGTGATTTTGAACGAAGAAAATAAAATTAAAAACAAAAATCGATGCTTATTGCTGTATGTGACATTTTGTTTATTGTTCACTTTCTTAAACTTGTGTTATTAGTTATTGATTAAAACTGATTAAAATTGATTAAAACTTATTAATATTGATTAAAACTGATTAAAATTGATTAAAACTGATTAATATTGATTAAAACTGATTAAAGTTGATTAAAACTGATTAAAATTGATTAAAACTGATTAATATTGATTAAAACTGATTAAAGTTGATTAAAACTGATTAATATTGATTAAAACTGATTAATATTGATTAAAACTGATTAATATTGATTAAAACTGATTAAAGTTGATTAAAACTGATTAAAATTGATTAAAACTGATTAATATTGATTAAAATTGATTAAAGTTGATTAAAACTGATTAATATTGATTAAAACTGATTAATATTTATTAAGACTGATTAAAATTGATTATGTTATGAAAAGGGCATATATTTGCCTTTAACACTGGTTAACGAGGATGAAACTAATCGCAAACATATAGCAGACATTACAGAGTTCAAACAGTTCAAGATAATTATATAAACAAACAAAAAAATCATTATGATGTATGTACTCGTCCCAAAACAAAGATGTCATTCCAAAAATCACGTAAATTGATCAAATAACTTTTTTCTTTTAAGAAAAATCGGTAAATATTACCCGATACTAGAACAGAACACCGACTACTCTCATTTGTTTTAGGGGTATTCGAGGATGATGGCGATGAATCTGATAATTAAACCCGTCGCAAATTTACCGTTTGCATGGTATGAACCCCTGGACCTTGAGACTATTTTGCGCCAATTCACCGTCTTCAGTAGTGTTTTTCTTACATGATGCGTTTGTGTGTGCATGCACGTAGTGAAGTGAATAATCACATCGTGCAAGAATCTTTTCGCAGTCATTTGAAATAATGTAATTTTTTTGCAACATATGGATTATCTTTCCTTGTTGTAATTCTTGCTGTAGGAGTTACGTCCCTTATGAAAAATAAAGATGTCTTCCTTGATACAACACATTCGGACAAATAATATTACAAAAAGGTACAACATGGTGGCAGCAGAAAAATTCGATTATGGAATATTACTGTAAGTAATATTCCATAATCGAATTTTTTTTATGGCAGCAGAAAAATTCGATTATGGAATATTACTTACAGTAATATTCCATAATCGAATTTTTCTGCTGCCATAAAAAAAATTTCCTGCTGCCACCAAAAATAAAAAAACAGAGAGGAGAATCCTTACAGAATTCAACAATCACTCAATCGTCTAACTGGTGAAAAAAACAAAAAACAAAGGACGTAGCCACGTGTGTCCAAAAAGACACAATATTGGATTTTAACCCGTGAGCTGTAAGTTGTGTTGCGGACCAGGATATAAAAACCCTAACTCGCTACAACAAAAAATAATGAAACGAATTGAATGAAGGAAACAAAAAACTCAAATGCTCATCCATTTCATTTCATTTTAAATAAAGGGGTCACCATTTCATGTTGCGCGTGGCAAGAAAAGGAAATGGAGTAGAGGAACAAAAAATGAAATGCTGTTGAGAAATAAAAGTCTTCGGTATACACGTGTTCATTCCACCATTGACGACTACGCACTTGGAAGGAAAGGGGAATGCAATAGAGAAACGCAAAGTGGCAAGCCGGCCTGTAGAAAGAGAGGGTTAAGCTCAGTAGAGAGTCGCGCACATGTCTGTGTTGATGGACCAAAATGAAGGGGAGATAGAGTGAGAAAATCAATCCAGTTCATGGAGAGAGAAAGCGTATAAAGCGTATGTACGATCTGATAGCTTTTTGTCCCACATAGTAGCAAGTGGTGTGAGGTAGGTGTTTCCGGTGGTCTTTTGCACATGTGTGGATTTCCTTTGAAAGGGAAAGTGACGTTGTCCATGCGTGCGTGTATGTGCGCACGTGTGCACGTGTGTGTGTATACATGTGAATATGAGTGTATGTATGCAAACGTGAATATATGTGCATGTGTGGACGTGCGTGCGTATGTTTGTATGCACGCGTGTTTTTGTGTGAGACTAGAAAAGGCTCGCGCAGTTGCCTAATGTTTTTTTTTTTGTCTTTCAACCCTATATTGTTTTGACGATACCAAAAATAATGGCGAATCATATGAGTGAACCACATATGTGCTGGGAAACGACTACTTTGGTGGAATCCTTCAAATTTTTCAAGCAACAGTGCGAGTTGTATTTTTCCCTAAAAGGCATTATAGAAGACAGACAAGTTGACCACATTCTCTTGTTGTCGGGGAAAGATCTTAGGCTTTATAATTCGAAAACGAGGCCAACAGACGCAATCCTGCTGTAATTTGGAATAAATTCGTAGAGCAATTAGAACCTCAAGTTAATTTTCGGATTGCATGTTTTTGTTTACAGAATTACTTGCAAAACGAAGAAAAAATTGATGATTTTCTTGCAAGCTGCAAGTATACAAATGTAAATTCAGAGACGATCGTGAGTTGGAAGAATGGGTGATTGAACAGATCATCATCGGAATGAAACATCCGGAGTTGCAAAAGCAACTACTGAGCAAGAACGAAGCCATGCCCTTATAGGAAGTACTTAACACGTGTAGAAGTTATGAGGCTTCGATTAACTGCATGAAAACAATGGGCAAGCTGCAAGGAAAAACTGACAACAAGATAAACGCGATAAAAGAAATATGTGACAAATGTGGGCTTCTCCATCAAGATGGAAATTGTCCTGTTCGAGCCAGCACTTGTTCAGCATGCGGACGCAGGAACCACTGGGCTAAGATGTGCCAGACCAAAAGAGTCAAGAAAAAAAATGGACAGGCAGCCACAAACAAATAGGCATACCAAACACAAGAAATTTGTACTAACGCAGCCTATGCCTGAAAACTGTCAGAGCTGTTTTAATGTTCAGAACCAAGTGGTTGATGAATTTGAGAATATGTCACTTTATTCAGTGCAGGACCACAGGAAAAGGAGCTCTCGATCAGAAAAATTTGCCACCCTAAATGTCATACTTCCAAACAGGAAAGGTGAAGATTAAGGTGGACAAAGGTAAAGGTGTGGAGGGAAATACACTCCCATTACATACATTCCAGCAAATGTTTCTGGAAGATGTGGACCAGAATGGACATCCATGCCCAGGCACAACACAGAAGGAAACAGTGACCCTTACTGTGTACAATGGCTCTAGCATTCCGCAGCATGGATCAATAGAAATTCAATGTGCCTACAAAGGTACATGGAGAAGTGTGAGATTCTATGTGGTAACCTCCAATGGGCCTGCCATATTAGGACTGCCTTCTCTTCAAGAACTAAAGTTAGTCACATTGCACTGTTCTGTCGAGAGAGCCAAGTTTGTAACAGATGCCCCAGTTACTTCTACAAATCACACCCCAATCAACTCTACAAATGACCTTGTGGAAGCATACCCATATCAATTTGACCGGATTGGCAACTTCTCAGGGGAGTACCACATTATGCTTCGTTCGAACAGCCATCCCATGATTCATGCACCTAGGAATGCCCCATCCACATGAAGGACGAGATAAAAGCAAAACTGGATGAACTGGTAAACCAACAAATAATTCGAAAGGTTGATGAGCCAACAGATTGGGGGAACAGCATCGTGTATGTGCACAAAAGCAATGGTAAACTTCGCCGATGTCTAGACCCTAAAGATCCAAATAGGGACATCATGTGTTGTCACCACAAATCCCCAACCATGGAGGAACTCTCACACAAACTCTCTGGTGCAAAATTTTCCTCCAAGCTAGATGCCAAAAATGGCTACTAGTCAGTCAAACTCGATAGGGAGTCACAATTATTGACGACCTTCAATTCGCCCTTCGGGAGATGTTGTTTCAAAAGAATGCCCTTTGGCCTAGTCATGTCTCAAGATGTTTTTCAACAGAAGATGGACATGATCATCGAGAAGTGTCCTGGAGCATTAGCTCTAATTGATGACGTGATCATCCATGGGAAGACCAAAGAGGAGCATGACCACAACTTAGACAGAGACTACACAGACTGATAATAATAATAATAGTGATAATGATAAGAATGATAATGATAATAATAATAATGATAATAATGATAATAATAATAATGATAATAATAATAATAACAATAATGATAATAATAATAATAATGATAATGATAATAATAATAATGATAATGATAATGATAACAATGATAATGATAATAATAATAATGATGATGATAATAATAATAATGATAATAATTAGGACAGTTAATGGAGACTGCGCAGACTGCTCACCTCACATTAAACAGTAGCAAATGTGCGATCAACCAGAAACAAATCACGTTGTTTGGCGCAATTTTCAACAAGAACGAGATACACCCAGATCCCCAAAAAGTGGGCGAAATAAAATCACTCCCAAGCCCAACTAGCAAAGCAGAATTGCAAAAGATCATAGGAATAATTACCTACATGACACCGTTCATTTCTAGGCTTTCAGACCTCACAGCAAACCTCAGAGAACTATTACAAAAAGATGCTGACTATGAATGGAGTAACAGCTACCAGAAATCTCTACAAGAGATAAAGGACGTTATATGCAAGGAAATATTGCTCTGCTATCACGAATTTTCCAAAAAGTCCATTATTCAAGTTGATGCATCTTCCAGAGGATTGGGAACAACCCTAATCCAAGAAGGCAAGCCCATAACTTTTGCTTCAAAATCATTGACAGAAACAGAGCAGCGTTATACTAATATCAAACAGGAACTCTTGGCTGTCATGTTGGTGAATACTTTAGAACATATATTCACGGGTGTTCATTTGAAATTGAAAGTGACCACAAGCCTTTGGGAATGATTAGCCTCAAGAACTTAACAGCAGCACCACCCCAGCTCCAACGAATGCTGTTGAGATACCAAGAATATGACATGATCATCAAGTATAGATCAGGCAATGAGATGCTACTGGCTGATGGTTTATCTAGGCTTCCCAGCAAAAGGAATAAAGAAGCCATTGACCTAGACATCAAGGTAGACTTTGTGCGATTCTCAAATGAGAAACCAGCACAGATCCGCCAGGCAACGAGCACTGATTCAACTTTATGCATTTGGATGTGTCTGTTGAGCAAAAAATAAAAAATAAAAAAGTGATAGCAGGAAGGCAGGCTCGAACCTGTATCGCGAAGGAGGAAAAGAACGAGGAAAAAACCTGATGTCTATGCTGTTAAAACCACCACCAAAGCGTAAGTGACATTTTTTAAAAATTAAGGCAAGACAATCGAAAGGAGAGGATGACTTTAAAAAATATCGGTGAAAAAAGCCCCCCACCCCTGTAGAAAAGTGCCCAGTTGAAGATGAAGATATTAATGTTTTTAGCCAATTTTTTTGATATTTGTCATCTGAAAGGTCAAACTTTAAACCGATACTGATCGTGGTAAAATCCGTCGACTCTGTCAAAAGTTTTAGGCAGACATGCAAACATGCATACATACATACATACATTTATATATTGGTAACTAAAAATTTTCGACCCAAACCGATTAAAAAGCTTGCCCGATCTCTGAATATCCTTTATGTAAAATTTCAAATGTTTAGACCAGAAATTGTCTGAGTAATTTGGTAGAGACCGCAGAGGTCAATTTTTTTAAACTTTGACCGCTATTATGACCCATCAAAATTTATTGTTTTGGGCTCAAATCAAGTTATTAAGTTAGATCCATGTCCAAGAAACCTATATCTAAAATTTCAAGTGCGTAGACCCAAAATTGTCGGATGAGTTTGGTAGAGTTCTCAAAAGTCAAATCGTTGAACTTTGATCCCTTAAGAGCCAAATTTCTGGCTGAAAACCGATCACATAGATTTTCCCAAATCTCAGTACCCTGTATATCAAATTTCGAGTCTGTAGACCTAAAATTGACAAAGTTATTGCATAGGGAAATGTACACACACACACACAGACACACACACACACAGACACACAGGCACACAGATACACAGACGCGTTCACTTTTATAGATATACTAGCATTTCAGCCCGGCGTTGCCCGGGTGTTTGGAGGTGTATGCTGAGCAAAAAAAAAAAACAGTAAATTTTTTTAACTTTGACCCCTATTATGACCCCTTAACATTTATTGTTTTGGGCTCACATCAAGTTATTAAGTTAGATCCATGCCCTAGGAACCTATATCTAAAATTTCAAGTGTTCAAATTGTCGGAGAAGTTTGGTAGAGTTCTCAAAGATCAAATCATTGAACTTTGACCCCTTAACAGCCAAATTTCTGGCCAAAAACCGATTACAAAGATTTTCCCAAATCTCAGTACTCTGCATATCAAATTTAGACTAAAAATTGACATAGTTATTGCGTAGGGAAATGTACACAGACAGACGCACACTCAAACACGTTCACTTTTATAGATATATATACAAAATCTCTATATTTACCTGGTGTTGTCAGAGTGGAGAAAGATATTAGCAAGTCCAGAGGATCCGAGACAAAGAATTCAAAATGTTTTGATTTTGTTTTTAAGTGAATTAAATAATTATTTCCCTGTATTTTGGATGGTTTCCAATAATGGATCGCTAAAATGAAAACCGGGTTCCCGAAAAAAATTCCAGGAACAAGATCACACAAATATTTATATTGTTGCATTAAATTGATGCTTGAAGCAGGATAAGGTATTTTCCTGTTTTAAAAACTCAGGTTCATTGTCTGTGGTTGCCTTTCAACTGTTGTAACTTATCGGATCTTATCGAGCCAACATGAATTGCTATGGGGGTGACCTGTACAAGCACTTTATTTTATTTATTTATAAGAAGAAAAAACAAATCGTAAGAAAAACACACATGCGAGATATAGTTGGATAGTTTTATCAATACAAAAACTTATTTCCATATCACTTAGCGCCAGTAAATAATAGTATATCACACAAAACCGTTTGAAGGGACGAAGAGACTTTATTCTCGAGTGTACAGAATGAAACTCAAAACAAAAACTGAAAAAGTAAACACAAATGGAAGAGACAGACGACACCTCAAGATATACCGAGTTATCTCCCTTGACCAATATGTGATCATAATTCAATACTGGCATGACACTTTTTTTCCCTTCTCCTTTTCTCTTTTCTCAAGATAAGGGCTCGTAGAGCCGGTCACAAAGATTAGTAACAGTCTTTCAGATCAGATGGCTTTGTCCTACGTCTGAGGGGACGAGCATATCTTTGTCTATTGACTGTCAATGAGATGGGGTGTGTTGTGTATGTTCCGTGGGGGAAGTCGGCTGGAATCTTCTCAGTCACAATAGAGGGTTGGCTGGTTAGTAGTAACCTCATGTTGCTGATTACATTGCTAATCGCCTCAGGAATGGTGGGCTTGGTATGCAAGTCATCTGGATGTTCAAGACTAGTCCTCGGGCTGTCACCTGGATGAGAAGGGACCCTGAAGCAATCATCTTTGTGGACCTTGTATGTACAAGCCCTTAACTGGGAGCTGGCAAACTTTTGAATGTACATCCACTCATCTTGCTCATGTCCTTTATTCTTAGATAGGTCACTGTGATAGTGCACAATGTCTCCAACATTCACTTCTGCATGTGAGTGGTTGGGAGCCTTAGACCACTCACTGTAAACATTGTTAGCCTTGCGCCTACGAATGCTACTCTTCCATAAGATCCATATCATTGAAGTGGATGCATTCATTGGTAAACTGGTTCCTCTGATACAAGATTTCTCGGGGGGGGGGACAATCCCAGTGACTCAAACCTACAGTTCAACGTGCAACATACTACAGAGAGTGAGACTGTAGAAATCTGTGAATCAGCTGGGTCCAACTTGAGGAGTTCTTGCTGGACATCTTGAACGGCCTTTTCAGCAACAGGGTTATGATTGAGGTTTTTAGGGTTACCTATCTCTATTAAGGTATAAAAAGTGATCAGAAACCAATTATTTTTAAGGGATTTGAAGCTGAAGGTGGAGTATGTCCTTACAACAGTAGGTGGAATAATGATGGGTCTGATGGGCAGACAGGTTTTTAGAATAGCCTCCCACAATGTGTCCCTTTGCTCATTTGGAATAAGGAGTGCAACAGTATAAGAACTGACGTACTTCTGTAAGACAAAAATCAGTTGTCTATTTCTCTTGATAATATTAGCAGCGAACCTAAGTCCGAGTGTATTCAGGAGTCTTTACAGAACTGAGGAACAGCTATGAGTGGTGAGCTACTCAATAAAGCGCAATGGTGACGATTTTGTTAATGGCTTGCTGACATCTTTTTAAGTGATGACCTGTACATTTCAGTTGACCTACATTATTTTGCCCTATATATTTTTTCGCGCTTTTTAACATTTCCTGTCTGGGTCATTTTGACATTTGTTTTTTTTTTTTATATTTAATTCTATCACTATTTAATTTTTTTTTTCCGCTTCTTCTTCTCTGATCTTTCTTATTTATATTTATGTCTCGGCAGTAGAGTGAAAAGCATATCTTATTTTTCTTTTATTAATATTATTGGAATTTTTTCCCTTTTTTCCCCTTGTGCACATTTTTGTGAATTATTCCATGGATTTCTGCCTTTGGATTATTTTAGACCATCTTCCAATTACGGGATTTCCTTAGATTTTACTTGTGCAAATAGAAATTCAATTAACTTTCTTGAAGTTATATATTTGGATTTTACCGTCACTGGATTATTTATCTTCCACCAGACTATCCATTCACGTGTAATCACCTTTTTCTTCATTTTTTGTTATCAAGTAAGATCTTTGACTTACTTGTTGTTTCATCAAATACTTTATTTTTGTCCACACGTTAAAAGATAATATGGTTGTCCATTCTTTCTTTCTATCTCTCTTTCTTTCCTTCTTCTATTCCTCACTTTCTCTACTGTTTTTTTTTTTATGTAGTTACTTAAGATCTGTTATACCTTGTTAAAGGGACAAAATTAACAGCTGCAGACACAAACGAACATTTTACATTTTCTTATTTTTTTAATCATTTTCTTTTACCTTTTTTTTTTCTCAGTAAATTATTTTATCTTCTAGACGGTCGTTTCTTGCTTCTTTTTTGTTTTTATTGTTGTATTTTTTTTTTTTTTTAAGTAACTTGGTAACTATGACCTGCGGGATAACCATTGTTGGACAGAGCGGCAAAATTTCTGCATTTTCTAAATTTAGTTATGAATTTCTAAATTTAGTTATGAATTTCTAAATTTAGTTATGAATTTCTAAATTTAGTTATGAATTTCTGCTAGTCATCATCCAAACTGGTGGAATTCTAATCTGAATGGTTAAATAAAGAATTTGGGTAAAATCATTTCTCTATGACCGACACTTGAGAATTTGATCAATAGAATCATTTCGGTAACTATAACCCGCGCGATAACTGTCATTGGACATAACGGCAAATTTTCTACATATGATCGCTCATTCTCTGCCCGTTATAACATTTTATGGCTGACAATTAATTTTTATAGCCATTAATGTTAAGTGTGACTGACAAGGTCGTAAAACCGCATGTATTTGCTTAAAAAGTAGATCCACTCCAGTAAAAGAATAATAATAAATATTTTTGATTAACTGCCATAAAACGTAAAATGGTCTTGAAATAGATCATTTTATGTTTCTGAATTTTTGAGATGCAAATTAGTTATTCATATTATTTGCATTCATCGGACTACTGTTCTCATCTTTAATGTGATTTTCACAAGGTTTCGGTCGATGTAACCTCCGACCATCTTCAGGTGTATCTTGTCGAACTCAGGAATTTTTCTGTCAAACTTGGGAACTCAGTGTGGGCGACCGAAAAATACAATTGCGAATTACTTAGGACCTCTATCCAGTCATGGCTGACGGAACAAGAGCATGCTACCCCTGTGAAGTAAATAAAGGGTTCCACTCGAAATTCTGTCCAAATTCCCGAGTTCGACAGAAACATTCCCGAGTTCTTATGTTAATTTTTTCTGCCAAGTTTTTCAGGGTATTCATACAGATTCACTTCAAATTCCTGAGTGAATTTTTTCAGGTTAGGGTTCATACAGATTCATTTCAGAGAAGTAACATCTCATTTAGGGAGCAGGGTGATTCAGCTGAGCGTGAGAAACTAATTAGGCCTTTAGTGGTGTCCCTGTGTTTTTGCCATAAAGAAGCACTAATCCCACACGAGTTTATTGTATTTCATCGATTACCATCCATAGATAAATAATAATGAAAGGTAGCAATGGTGATATCGAACGATTTTCAAGCATGAATGATGCAACGGAGAATACACATAACGTTTGATTGTTTTGTTTAGTTTGTGTGCACGCGAAGTGAAAAAAAAAAAAAAGGCTGAAAGAACCAAAAGGACCTGTTGTTGGATAAGACCTTAACTACCTCTATCTATGGAAAAGAATTTGTCGGCAAATTTTTAAGATGAAATGGCAGAATTATGCCATTATTACGTATTTGGGGAAACACCCAATAAAATATTAAACCAGAGAGATGAAGCGTTAAATGTTTATAGTGGATTTCAATTTTTCACTCCCGAAGATGAGAGAACACCCCCATGAAATAATTCAGATGTTCGATAAATACGCTATAGGGGAAACAAACAAAACATATGAACATTACGTCTTAGGAAGAGGCAAAGAAACCTGAGCATGGCATGGATCAGTTACCAGAAGGTATTTGACAGTGTGTCACTCTCATGGTTACTTCGGTGCCTTGAGTTATACAAGATCCACGCAGTAATTAGACAAACACTGGCAGCTCATTTTCAGATGTGGAAAACCACAATATCCTTAAGTCACAATGGAGGAAAGACCATAAACCCTGAAATAAAAATCAAGGGGGGAATATTCCAAGGTGACAGCTTATCTCCCTTAATGTATGGCAAGCTCCTGAATAACAATCTGAGTGCCTACAATTTGAGTCAGGGACATCATCGAGATCCAAGCAAGAGAGTAAACCATCTGCTCTTCATGGATGATCTTAAACTGTATGCCAGCTCTGACACAGATCTGCACCAGCTTCTGCAGGTATTGCACACCTTCTCCAATGACATCGGAATGAAGTTTGGCCTGGATAAATGTGCCAAGTGTACACTCAGAGCTGGGAAGAAGACCCACACAGAAAATATGAAGCTTAATGAAAACATTGACATCAGGGATCTAGAAGAGCACGAGCCTTATGCACCTTGGTATTGAAGAAAATGACAACATACAACATGCCAAGATGAGGGAGAAGATAGGCAAAGAGTATGTACGCCATGTTAGGAATATCTGCAAATAAAAATAAAATTACTGCCGTCAACCAACTTGCTATGCCAGTAATAACATACAGCTTTGGTATCATTGACTGGCTACTGACACCACTAAAATACATCAACCGGCTAGATGTAAAGACATGGAAGCTACTAATGCTTCATAAAATAATATACAGAAATCAGTGTCTACCAAGACTGTATTTGCCCAGGGCAGAAGGAGGACTAGGGCTCTCAGAGATCAACCACCAACATAGGGCAACAATAGTGAGCACCGGCCAGTATCTGAGAAGCTCCCAGAATCACGCCCTCTCAATAGTATATGAACATCAAGAGTCAGCAGAACAACATCAGTCACCCAGCTGGCCAAGCATTTTGGTCAGGGCTGTTTCACAGATGAGGCTGAAACACTAAACAAGCCTGCCACAGAAATAACAAGACAGAGTCGGCAGAAATATACTGAGACCTTCCAAAAGAGGAACCTTAAAGAATGGGACCAACATCAGTGTGCAAAGTATTTTCTGGGGGAACTCTCCCAGGAATACACAGACAAAGAAGGGGAGCCTTCAACCACGATCAAGAAAGGGTCATAATGGCTGCTCAAGACCACTAATGACAAAAAATACAGATTTTCCCACACGGAATTGGAACGTGTGAGTCATCTGATATCAAGTTGCAAGGTTCTTTTAGGGGACAGCTACTATACAGCAAGACATGATGGAGTATGTAAGTACCTCCACTGGACCATCTGTAAAGAATTAAACATCCAATGTAGCAGCAAATCCTAGTAACATCAGTCTGAAAGAACATATATACCATACATTACGACCATGTAATCCTTACAATTACCTACTTTGAAAATGCTACTGTGAAGCCTGACAGTTGTATGGAATAAGTCAAAGAGAATTGCAACCTTGGTGGAAATGAGTGTTCCTAATGGTGGCGGTCTGAACAGAGATGAAAGAGAGAAACAGACCAAATACCAAGGTCTGATGTATGATATGAAAAGAAACTGGAATCTTCGAGATATCAATCATACCAGTTATTATAGGTGCCACAGGACTTATGAAGAAGAACCTGAAGTCCTACCTAACTAATATTCCTGGTAAACCAAGTGCAAAGGAGATCCAGACAATTGCACTTAAGACAATTGCACTTAAGACAATTGCACTTAAGACAATTGCACTTAAGGGAATAACGAGGATACTAAAAAGAGCTCTCAGTTGGTTTCAATAAAAAGCAAGGCAATGTTGGCAGTTGGTTTGGCTGCCCCATACACAGCGTTAAAATCTTCAAAGGAAGAAAATTAAAAAAAAATAAAGGAAAATCAGAAACTGTTGAAGCATTTATTACGTTTCACATGTAATTTTTGTGACAGATATATCAAATAATTCTTGGAATACACAATCCTCATACACAAGCGGAATCTTATTATAAATTTTCCTAATGTGTGTGTGTGTGTGTGTGTGTGTGTGTGTTTGTGACGCGGTTTATCTCAGCCTACAGGCAACCCACCCAGGCAAGTAAGGTACCGAAATGAAGCTTATGCCCCAGCGGATGTTTTAGTGATATTTATATCCATGTTTGGTGTATGGAAATGCCAAAAAAAAAAAAAAATAACGATTTACTAAACAACGTTTTATTTTAGCGATATTTTTCCGGTACAAGGACTCAAGTTTGGGTTCTTGTTACTAAAAATGAGACAATTAGATTTACAAAAATGCATAGACATATGTAAGCTGTCAGAAAACGCTATACTACAGTCCAAAATCATGAGACCCGAGGAAGTGAATAGAGTTCATTGTAAAACTAAGAAAAAAAAACAAAAAACACTAGCACAAACTGACAGGAAGTGCATTGTGACATGAACCGAGCAGAGGATTATGTCCTGCATTTGGAAAGACATGTTTTAAATGCAGTGGGAAGAACCACTTTACTATTAAATGCAGATCTGTGAGAAAAAAAGATTATCCGTACAATCGAAACACAACAAGATAACAATAGTAGTTGTTCTATGGACATGTAGATATGGTCACAATAAAGAAAAAATAAGTTTTGTAAGACCAGAGGTAATAAAGACGGAGATGATGGTGAAAGGAAAGCCAATTGTGTTTCAGTTTGATAATGAAACATCGGTCAATATGTCAAACGAGAAGCATGTGGGGGAAAAACACTTGAACACTCTAATAAGACTGTTGTCATATGGAATGAGACAGAAATGAAGCCATTAGGGGAGTGCCGGGTGAAAATGATAAACCCCAAAACTGGACAGAAATATGCAGTAAAGTTTGTTCTTGTAAAGGAGGATTTCCGCCCCCAACTTGGGGCTAATGCGATTCAGCAGATGGCACTCATCACAATCAATAATGACAGGTTCAAGAGGGTTGCCAAAGTATTTCCCCTGGATGAAGTCATCAGCCAGCACCCGGGAAGCATCATAACTGAATTTAAAGATGTATTTAAAGAGGAACTGGGTGAATTATTGGAAAAGGTACACTTGGAGGTGGATCCGAACATAACACCAAATGTTGCATGAAAAATACCAGTAGTACTTAAGGAAAAAATGAAAAATAAATTGGAAAAACTTGTAAAAAAGGTGATTGAACCTGTAAATGATCCAACACCATGGATAAGTGCATTAGCGCTAGTAGTAAAAAAAAAAAAATGAATGTTTACATATATGTATAGACCCAAGACCACTAAATAAGACACTTCCAATTACCTGTACTGAATGATTCACACCCGGGACTTGCTGACTAAAGTCTTTTCAACCCTGGATCTGTGAGATGAATTTTGGCATCTAAAATTAGATGAAGCCAGTAGTAGCTTGACAACATTTGCTACCCCATATGGTTGGTTTTGTTGAAATATATTACCATTTGGCATTGCTCCAGCTCCAGAGATATTTCAGAGGGTGCTATATAACAATGTGGCTGACTTGGAAGGAGTTGTCAATAAAGCAGATGATCTTCTTGTAGTGGGAAAAGGGAAAACAATGGAAGAAGCACTGGTGCATCATGATATAAAGCTCAAAAAGCTGTTGCAGAGATGTCATGAACGTAGGATGCGATTGAACGTGGAAAAAAAAAATCTGCAACAAACATCTATATCCTGGGGCACATGATAACCAGAGAAAGTAAAAGACATAAGGGATATGCCCTGCCTAAAAGACATAAAAGGAGTGCAAAGTTTCTACCTCACATCTGTGATGTGATGGCTCCAATTTGAAATTTACCAAAGACAGATGTGCCATAGACAAATCCATGAAAATATCAAAAAACTGGTTGAGTGAAGTACCAGATATGTCGTGTATAACGCTAAGCAAGAGCATTCATTGGTCAAGTTTCTTTTCAATAACTACCTGTCTGTGAAACACGGTACTACAGAGCTACTTCTCAGCTGACTACAACATGATTGCTTTCAAGTCCAATGTTAACAAATTTTTGTTGAGTCGTCCTTTAAATAACCAAATTCTTCCAAGTTTCAACCATCATCTCTAATCCTCAAAGTGTTCTCTTATTATCCACCTGAAACTCGTTAATCTTTATCCTCGAATGGTATTTTGGCCTAAATAAGGGATGGCTCATTAGTAAAAAGAAAAAAAAAGGCATATCAATCTCTTTAGTTTTGTTTTCTTTTTAAGCCAACTCCAGCTATTATGGTAAAAGTATTTATAATATCCTGTACCGCTACAAGGCCACCATTCGCCCATGCATTGAGTATTGTTCCCATATGTGGGCTGGTGCATCTCCCACTAGCCTCATCTTCTTGGATAAGGTCCAAAAAAGAGTTTTCAATCTAATACTATTAGATGGAAATTTTTTTTAAAATGAAACACTGTTTGTGAAAATCTGTATCCATAGCAATAACAACCTTTATATAACTTGACTCCATCCGTCAACGAGCTTATAAATGACTTGCTTGTAAAATTGTTTAGATTTACATATAAAATATGAATCTAACTTATGTTCAATCTCCTCCTGTGATGACAGATGGGGTGAAGTTATATAGGGCAAAGGTTGGTATTTCTATGGATAAAGATTTTTAAAAAGTTTTTCATTTAAATGAAAATTTCCATTCTCTTTTTTAATTTTGCTTGGAAAATTCTGATCCTAACTGATATGTCGTGTATAACGCTAAGCAAGCGTTCAACAACCCCTGTTCTAATTAGTGTCGGTTTATAAATATGAGCTATCTGCTCATATGTAAATTATACTTAATTTGCATATCACTACATCTGCAATTTATTCTTAATTTGCATATCACTACATCTGCAATTTATTCTTAATTTGCATATCACTACATCTGCAATTTATTCTTAATTTGCATATCACTACATCTGCAATTTATTCTTAATTTTCATATCACTACATCTGCAATTTATACTTAATTTGCATATCACTACATCTGCAATTTATTCTTAATTTGCATATCACTACATCTGCAATTTATTCTTAATTTGCATATCACTACATCTGCAATTTATTCTTAATTTGCATATCACTACATCTGCAATTTATTCTTAATTTGCATATCACTACATCTGCAATTTATTCTTAATTTGCATATCACTACATCTGCAATTTATACTTAATTTGCATATCACTACATCTGCAATTTATTCTTAATTTGCATATCACTACATCTGCAATTTATTCTTAATTTGCATATCACTACATCTGCAATTTATTCTTAATTTGCATATCACTACATCTGCAATTTATTCTTAATTTGCATATCACTACATCTGCAATTTATTCTTAATTTTCATATCACTACATCTGCAATTTATACTTAATTTGCATATCACTACATCTGCAATTTATTCTTAATTTGCATATCACTACATCTGCAATTTATTCTTAATTTTCATATCACTACATCTGCAATTTATTCTTAATTTGCATATCACTACATCTGCAATTTATTCTTAATTTGCATATCACTACATCTGCAATTTATTCTTAATTTGCATATCACTACATCTGCAATTTATTCTTAATTTGCATATCACTACATCTGCAATTTATTCTTAATTTGCATATCACTACATCTGCAATTTATTCTTAATTTTCATATCACTACATCTGCAATTTATTCTTAATTTGCATATCACTACATCTGCAATTTATTCTTAATTTGCATATCACTACATCTGCAATTTATTCTTAATTTGCATATCACTACATCTGAAATTTATTCTTAATTTGCATATCACTACATCTGCAATTTATTCTTAATTTTCATATCACTACATCTGCAATTTATTCTTAATTTGCATATCACTAGATCTGCAATTTATTCTTAATTTGCATATCACTACATCTGCAATTTATTCTTAATTTGCATATCACTACATCTGCAATTTATTCTTAATTTGCATATCACTACATCTGCAATTTATTCTTAATTTTCATATCACTACATCTGCAATTTATTCTTAATTTTCATATCACTACATCTGCAATTTATTCTTAATTTGCATATCACTACATCTGCAATTTATTCTTAATTTGCATATCACTACATCTGCAATTTATTCTTAATTTGCATATCACTACATCTGCAATTTATTCTTAATTTGCATATCACTACATCTGCAATTTATTCTTAATTTGCATATCACTACATCTGCAATTTATTCTTAATTTGCATATCACTACATCTGCAATTTATTCTTAATTTTCATATCACTACATCTGCAATTTATTCTTAATTTGCATATCACTACATCTGCAATTTATTCTTAATTTGCATATCACTACATCTGCAATTTATTCTTAATTTGCATATCACTACATCTGCAATTTATTCTTAATTTGCATATCACTACATCTGCAATTTATTCTTAATTTGCATATCACTACATCTGCAATTTATTCTTAATTTGCATATCACTACATCTGCAATTTATTCTTAATTTGCATATCACTACATCTGCAATTTATTCTTAATTTGCATATCACTACATCTGCAATTTATTCTTAATTTGCATATCACTACATCTGCAATTTATTCTTAATTTGCATATCACTACATCTGCAATTTATTCTTAATTTGCATATCACTACATCTGCAATTTATTCTTAATTTGCATATCACTACATCTGCAATTTATTCTTAATTTGCATATCACTACATCTGCAATTTATTCTTAATTTGCATATCACTACATCTGCAATTTATACTTAATTTGCATATCACTACATCTGCAATTTATTCTTAATTTGCATATCACTACATCTGCAATTTATTCTTAATTTTCATATCACTACATCTGCAATTTATTCTTAATTTGCATATCACTACATCTGCAATTTATTCTTAATTTGCATATCACTACATCTGCAATTTATTCTTAATTTGCATATCACTACATCTGCAATTTATTCTTAATTTGCATATCACTACATCTGCAATTTATTCTTAATTTGCATATCACTACATCTGCAATTTATTCTTAATTTTCATATCACTACATCTGCAATTTATTCTTAATTTGCATATCACTACATCTGCAATTTATTCTTAATTTGCATATCACTACATCTGCAATTTATTCTTAATTTGCATATCACTACATCTGCAATTTATTCTTAATTTGCATATCACTACATCTGCAATTTATTCTTAATTTTCATATCACTACATCTGCAATTTATTCTTAATTTTCATATCACTACATCTGCAATTTATTCTTAATTTGCATATCACTACATCTGCAATTTATTCTTAATTTGCATATCACTACATCTGCAATTTATTCTTAATTTGCATATCACTACATCTGCAATTTATTCTTAATTTGCATATCACTACATCTGCAATTTATTCTTAATTTGCATATCACTACATCTGCAATTTATTCTTAATTTTCATATCACTACATCTGCAATTTATTCTTAATTTGCATATCACTACATCTGCAATTTATTCTTAATTTGCATATCACTACATCTGCAATTTATTCTTAATTTGCATATCACTACATCTGCAATTTATTCTTAATTTGCATATCACTACATCTGCAATTTATTCTTAATTTGCATATCACTACATCTGCAATTTATTCTTAATTTTCATATCACTACATCTGCAATTTATTCTTAATTTGCATATCACTACATCTGCAATTTATTCTTAATTTGCATATCACTACATCTGCAATTTATTCTTAATTTGCATATCACTACATCTGCAATTTATTCTTAATTTTCATATCACTACATCTGCAATTTATTCTTAATTTGCATATCACTACATCTGCAATTTATTCTTAATTTGCATATCACTACATCTGCAATTTATTCTTAATTTGCATATCACTACATCTGCAATTTATTCTTAATTTGCATATCACTACATCTGCAATTTATTCTTAATTTTCATATCACTACATCTGCAATTTATTCTTAATTTTCATATCACTACATCTGCAATTTATTCTTAATTTGCATATCACTACATCTGCAATTTATTCTTAATTTGCATATCACTACATCTGCAATTTATTCTTAATTTGCATATCACTACATCTGCAATTTATTCTTAATTTGCATATCACTACATCTGCAATTTATTCTTAATTTGCATATCACTACATCTGCAATTTATTCTTAATTTTCATATCACTACATCTGCAATTTATTCTTAATTTGCATATCACTACATCTGCAATTTATTCTTAATTTGCATATCACTACATCTGCAATTTATTCTTAATTTGCATATCACTACATCTGCAATTTATTCTTAATTTGCATATCACTACATCTGCAATTTATTCTTAATTTGCATATCACTACATCTGCAATTTATTCTTAATTTGCATATCACTACATCTGCAATTTATTCTTAATTTGCATATCACTACATCTGCAATTTATTCTTAATTTGCATATCACTACATCTGCAATTTATTCTTAATTTGCATATCACTACATCTGCAATTTATTCTTAATTTGCATATCACTACATCTGCAATTTATTCTTAATTTGCATATCACTATATCTGCAATTTATTCTTAATTTGCATATCACTACATCTGCAATTTATTCTTAATTTGCATATCACTACATCTGCAATTTATTCTTAATTTGCATATCACTACATCTGCAATTTATTCTTAATTTGCATATCACTACATCTGCAATTTATTCTTAATTTGCATATCACTACATCTGCAATTTATTCTTAATTTGCATATCACTACATCTGCAATTTATTCTTAATTTGCATATCACTACATCTGCAATTTATTCTTAATTTGCATATCACTACATCTGCAATTTATTCTTAATTTGCATATCACTACATCTGCAATTTATTCTTAATTTGCATATCACTACATCTGCAATTTATTCTTAATTTGCATATCACTACATCTGCAATTTATTCTTAATTTGCATATCACTACATCTCCCTATAACGGAGGAGCTTTATGCCGCAAGTACTTCTTGTACTACTTCTCGTGCCCTCCTGAACATTTTCCTTTATCTCTTTCCTTTTCCTTGGAGATCTATCACGTCTTTCCCTATAATCGCAATGTTCCTCCTGCATATTCTGATCTTCCTCTTCTGCCTTGTCCCATTCTACTTCTTCCTCTTCTACTTCGTCTCTCTCTACTTCTTCCTCCGAAGTCTCATTCTGCAGTAACTTTTCTGTTACGTCAATAATGGGCAGCTCTGGTGGTATTTCCTCATCCGATTGTTCTACGTGGCATCTTATTTGGTCAGCATGAACTAGAACACTGTTCCCATTTTCTTTATTTAATATTGCAGTATTATGTCCTTTCTGCATAATAAATTCTGCTGTCTCAACTTCCGTATTCCTATTTCTTTTGTACCACATCTTTGGATTTTTGGCATATGACATAGTTAAAGGGGATCTTAATTGTCTGCCTATTAAGGCAGATGGACTTTCTGGCCTGTCTGTATGCGGAATTGTTCTATAACTTAGTAATAATTTTGGTAGGAAAGTATCGATTTTCTCCTTCTGTTGCACGCATGCTTTTATGCCCTTCTTTACTGTCTCGACCAACCTTTCCGCTATCCCGTTACTTTGTGGGTGGTAGGGAGGTGTCTTGTAAGGTCTGCATCCTATTTTTCTTAACCATTCATGCAAATCAACATCCGCAAATTCTGGCACGTTATCCATCACCAATGTTCTCGGTATCCCATTTCTCAAAAATATTACTCTTAATATTTGTTTTACAGTGGTATTTTTTTTTTATCAGGTATTCTCACCACTTTAGGCCAAACTTAATATGCGTCTACTAATATTAATAATAGTCCTATCTCATTGACATAGGCATGATCCATGTGTGCTCTGCTCCACGGTTCTGCTTCTCGGGGCCACACATGTATTTTCTTTTGCTTGAAATTCCTGAGTTCAGTGCATTTTGTGCATCTTTTTACATAGTCCTCTATATCTCTTGAGTACCCCGGCCACCATGCTTCTAATTTTAATCTTCTTTGCGTAGCTGATACTCCACAATATACATCATCATGTACACTTTTTATAACCTGTCTCCTCTGTGTTTCTGGGGGAACTACCAAGCTTCCATTACATATACCCCGTTTTCTATAGTCAGTTTATGTCTGATTTCTTTGAATGGTCTTTCAACCATTGAACAATTTCCCCAGAGATTCTCTTTTATCCTCAACACTATTGTTCAACACTGGGTCATTTGTAGTTTCAGTAGCCATTTTATCTACAGACATTACATCGGTTTCTACAAGGTTCAGGAATGTGTCTCCAAATTCCTCGTCGTTTTTGTCCTTATCCTCTCTATAAAACCTCAATCTAGATAAGGCATCAACGTGCGGTATCATATTCCCTTTAACATACTCAATGTCCAAGTCGAATGCCATCAGTCTGATCGCCTAACGTAATATTCTGGACGTTGTAACTTTCGGTAGTTCTTTTCTTGGGTTGAAAATAAATTCCAGTGGTCTGTGATCATTTTTCAAGAAGAATTTTTTTCCCATCAAGAACTGTCTTGCTCTGCCCGTTGTCCACACTGTGGCTAGTGCCTCCCTTTCTATGTTAGAATAATTGTGTTCAGTCGTTGTTAATCTCCTCGATAAGTATATTATGGGATGACCATCTTGTGACAAAATACCGGACACAGAATGCTCACTAGCGTCAGTAGTTATAGTTATGTTCTTCTTAGGGTCAAAAATTTGTACTATTGGCTTTTTTGCCAGAATCTGTTTTAAGTTTTCAAAGGCTTTCTGTTGGTGTTCTAACCAAATGAACTCCGCATTTTTTTTTTAACTTCGCAAATGGTTTTGTCAACTCATTATAGTTTGGTACATATTTTCTATAAAAATTTACCAAACCCAAGAAAGACTCCAACCCTTTTTTATTTTTTGGTGTAGCCACTTTTAGAATTTTCTCTATAAATGCTTCATCTGGAGAGATCACTTCCTGTGATATTGAGTAACCCAAGTTTCTTAGTTCAGTATATTTTCAGTTTTTTTTTCTTTAAATCATCTTCATTTAAATCTCCAACACACATATCGTCTTGATAACAGATGGTATTTTCAACATTTCCTATTACTTTTTCAATAGCTTTTTGAAAAATTGCACTTGCCGTTTTTATGCCATACGGCATCCTTTTCCACCTTAACAGGCCTATTGGTGTGTTTATGGTCGTCATTTCTTTAAAATGTTCATCTATGGGAAAATTGGTGGTAAGCTAATTTTAAGTCTATCTTTAAAAACACTTTCATTCCGGCAAGTTCATGTAAAGCTACTTCCACATTCGGAATAGGGTACGAGTCGGCGCAAACTTTATGGTTCATCCCTATTTTATAATCTCCATGAATTCTCAAGTCACCGTCTTTTTTTTTTAATACCACAATGGGTGATGCCCATTTACTTCCTCCCGAAGAGGCAGGTTCTAATAAATCTTCCTTTATTAACTGTCGCAACTTAGCTATTACTAACAGTAATAAATGCACTGGTACTTTGTTCGCTTCGTGATAGGAGGGGGGGGAACATTTTCTTTTAATCTCAGTCTAGCTTCATAATTTTTTTAATTTTCCTGTTTTTTCCATTTCTATCTCATTAATCAACTTCGTTGAATTTATTTTTCACACATCATGCCCCAATAGTCCATGCGTTTTCCGGCAATTTGTAACTATAATGGATACTACTTCATATTTTTCTTTTAGTTCTATTGAACCTTCAAAGTAACCCATAATTGCTATAACCGACCCATCAAACTGACGTAATTGTACGTTGCTTCTTTTTAAACGCGGTTTTCCCATTTTTCTCCACAAATTTCTGAGAATTATGGTTACTTCACTGCCGATATCAATTTACATTTCAACAACACAATTGTTGATTTCCATTTTTATTTTTGTATCTCCTTTCAGTATTCCAGTATTTTGTATATTATCCTTCTTTACATGTAAAATTTGTCTATTTTCATCCTCTATTCTTTCCACATTTTTCATTTTACATACTTCTTTGAAGTGATTCTTTTTAAAACACTTTGAACATGTTTTTCCAGACGCTGGACATTTTTCTTTTTTCCTTTCATGAATTTTTCCACAGTAAGGTCATTTTTTTTTTGTTTCTACCGTATACATGTCAGCCATTATTTCTTCGTAGGATTTTTTTTTTATTTTGGTTGTAGGTATGTATTAATTCCTGCTGTTGTATAAATTCTAGACACATATTCAAGGGCATGATTGTAAGTTGTAACTGTTCTTGTAGTGATATGCAAATTAAGTATAATTTACATATGAGCAGATAGCACATATTTATAAACCCACACCAACTAGAACAGGTGGTTGTTGAGCGCTTGCTTAGCGTTATACACGACATATCAATGGCGCCGACGATAGGATGTTCTCTGGTCTTTGAAGACCCGGAATACTTGGATGCGTTGCTTTGCTGCTAATGTGAGAAGCAAAAAGTTGAAAGACAACAAAAAAACATGAATGAAATCACCGACTTGTTCATGGCTAACGTTGGTTGTAAAGCAATTATGAAGGTTGCTACAATGGATTACCCTCGAGAACTAGAAGAAATGACTTTCAAAGAAATAGGTCAGGTTGAAGTTGAAGTCCAATCTAAACGAATTCAAAGTCCAAGGGACAGGAAATCGGTTCGATCAGTACACACAGAGACACGGTGACACGCCACCAACACGAACCAGCATACACAATTACCAACCCTCCTTGCCTTCCAAAACGACCTGAATTTATAGTTGTCGAAGACCAACTGATTTGCATATATGCACGAGATTTTGCGAGAGTTTCCGAGATCATACCATTGCAAAACGCCGTCGGCGCCATCTTGGAATTCTTTTCTTATCCTAGCTTCACAGCGATGACAAAGCACACACGCACACCTAGGTCGTTTGAACGGTACGCCCTCATTTTCACAGCTTTTGCCACACAGGCAATCAAGGGAAACATGAGGCCAAAGAAAAGACTGGTGATTGCAGAAAGGACCAAGTTTATAGCAATGAAGCAGGAAATGGATGAACCGGTAGTAAAATATTTACACTGGTTAAGAAGTGCGAGTAAATATTGTTAATTTGAAAAACTAGGAACAGAAGAACAGACAACAGAAGAAGACTCAATTCAACTAAGATTGATTGAAGGTATGCATAATTCGGCACATAGATATCAGCTGATGGAACAGTTACAACTTACAAACATGGCCTTGAATATGTGTCTAGAATTTATACAACAGCAGGAATTAATACATGCCTACAACCAAAATAAAAAAAAACTCCTATGAAGAAATAAACCGACACCAACTAGAACAGGTGATTGTTGAACGCTTGCTTAGCGTTATACACGACATATCAATGGCGTTGACGATAGGGTATTCTCTGGTCTTTGTAGACCCAGAATACGTAGATATGTGGATTCGTTGCTTTGCTGCTAATGTGAGAAACAAAAAATTGAAAGACAACAAAAAACAAGGAGGGGAGAATGAAATCACCGACTTGTTCATGGCTAACGTTGGTTGTGAAGCAATTATAAAGGTTGTTACAATGGATTACCCTCGAGAACTAGAAGAAATGACTTTCAAAGAAATAAGTCAGGTTATCAAGGGAAACATGAGGCCAAAGAAAAGACTGGTGATTACAGAAAGGACCAAGTTTATAGCAATGAAGCAGGAAGTGGATGAACCGGTAGTAAAATATTTACACCGGTTAAGAAGTGCGAGTAAATATTGTGAATTTGAAAAACTAGGAATAGGAGAACAGACAACAGAAGAAGACTTAATTCAATTAAGATTGATTGAAGGTATGCATAATTCGGCACATAGATCAGGTAGTTACTGATAATGGACCCCAGTTCAGTAGCCAGAAATTTTCAACCTTGCCAAGAAAATGGTGTTTTATACACACACCTGTCAGTCCTTACAATAGCAAATGGAAAAGTAGAATCTGTGGTAAAGATGGCAAAGAACCTCTTCCGGAAAACGATGGGTGATACATAGCGATGCTGGATCACAGAAATATGCCAGTTAAAGGTTTGTGTTGAAGAACAAAAACACTTCTCCCAACCAGAATCTGCTCAAACCAGAATTACCGAAAAATTTAAATTAAGTGGAGAGCAAGAAGCAAGAATCAAGAAGAGTAGTTCAACCACAAAGCAAACCACTCCAACCTCTGCACCGCGGAGATGTGGTACAGATGAAACCACGCATGAAAGGCCAGAAAGAGTAGAAGTGTATGGCGGAGACTGGATGAGAGGTCATACCATGTAAAAGTTAATGGAGAGCTGTATCGACAGAATAGGGTAGATTTGAAAAAACAACAGAAGAACCTCATTATCATCACCATGTCTACCAACCATGCCAATTGCACAGTGAGGTACCAGCAAATGTGGGACCAGATACAGAAGAGATGTGTGACCCCCCCCCCCACAGACATCTCAACAACAAAATGATGAAAGAGAAAGACCGACCCCAATACAATCGCCATCAAAACCAAACCCACAAAGGGTGAAGAGGATAGAGTCGGGAAGACTAGTAAGAAATCTGGCTAGGTTCAAGGACTATACATCGTGAAGTGAAAAGGGCAGAATAATCCCTGTTAGGCAAGAGGGTAGTCAAGCTCAATAAATGCCTACGTCACTATTTTATTATTATTTTTGTTTTTTTAATTCTTTTGTTTTTTCAGAAAAGGGAAGACGTTGCATGAGGACCTAATTAAGGTTTACACAGGTGTCTCTGTGTTTTTCTCCTAAAGAAAAAAGTACTGATGCCACAGGTATTTATTGTATTTCATTGAGTACCATCTTCTATGATATAAATCTCACCTGTCTGTTTAAATGTATTTATGCATGTTGTTGTGGACCAGGATATAAAATACCCTAACTCGCTACAAGAAAATAATGAAACGAATGGAATTGAAGGAAACAAAGACTCAATTGATGGATAAGATAAACGTTGTTTATTTACTGTTGAAAGAATGTTTTAGATATAACATGTGTTCATGTCCGCGCGTGTGTAACCAATGTTCATTGTGGGACTGGTGTTGTAGAAAGAAAAGGAAATGTGTGTTCATCTCAAGTTCGGGTCACTATCGTTTGTTCGCGCGTGGGAATTGAAGTGAGTAATGTAATAGAACGAGAAATGGCAGTCCATCGTGTAGACAAAGAAGAGGAGAGAGGGTTGATGTCAGTTAGCAGTCAGCTACGCAAAGGTGTTCTCAGGGATCAGTAGTAGATAGAGAGAGAAAGAGTGAGAATGTGTACATATGGTCTGTTGGTACGCGTGTGCGTGCCTGCCGAAACGGCGGCGGCTAGCGCGCCGACCAACCTCCTAGGAGGCGGCTAGTCTCGAAAAGGAAGAAGCCGCTAATGCCTCTTTCTTTTATACTCATTTCCGGTGGTCTTTTGCGCATGTGTGGATTTCCTTTGAGAGAGGAAGTGACGTCGTCCATGTGTGCATTCGTGTGCGCGTGTGTGAGTACATGTGTGTACGTTAGCGTGTGTGTATATACACATGAATGTGAGTGTATGTACGCGAACGTGAATATATGTACGTGTGTGGACGTGGGCGCGTATGTTTGTGTGTGCGTATGTATGCGACAAGTAATATAGCTTGAAATGTGAATGTGTGTTTTTGTGCGAGACTAGAAAAGGATTGCACAATGTATGTATGCATGTATGTATGTATGTATGTATGCATGTATGTATGCATGTATGTATGTATGTATGCATTAGACACTTTTATAGTCAGGTCATGTCATATGCTACTGGTACCATGTAACCCAGTACTACCTGTCTCATGGTTGGGTCACCGGCGACTAAACTGGTTCTCCCACAAAACTTGTGAGGAGGGTGGCTAGTCTCTGTCATAATATAGGCTAAGAGACTATTAGTTGACTAGAGTTATGCCCCTTGGCCCGTGACGTATGAATCTCGTCCGCCATTGTTTCTCAGTGCAACGTTTACTACTAGACAATAAAGAACGCATTTTACACCACCTTCGAGTCTGTTTATCAATGCTTCCAAAGTATGTATTATCACGACATGGTGTCTGAAGTGGGATCCTCTAAAGAATCAAAGGAATAGTAACAATATTACCCTAAAAAAAAAAAAAAAAAAAAAAAAACGAACATTTTCGGGATCTAAAAAAAAATTAATACAAAACACACGTGGTGTCGGTATTTTTCTCGCAATCGACGATGAATACATATTCGCAACTACCACCTCCAACAATCGATTGGAACACTTCAAATTTGGCCAAATCAATGGACCGATTTATCAGGCAAGTTCATTTATATTTCGACGGCCCAATGAAAGACGTAGATTCAGACACAAAGTTAAATTACTTGCTAATATGGTCTGGTATCGAGGGCCAGGAAATAAGTGACACTTTTCCCTTTCGACAGGGAGAAGAAAGGACATTGGATAAATATATCCAATTTTTTAAGGAATATGCGAATCCGCGATCGAACTTTCGTGTAGCTAGACACAACCTACTAAAATGTAAACAAAACGCGGATGAATCGGCACACGCATTTCTAAGTCGGCTGCGTCAGACAGCCAAACAGTGTGAATACGGTCGGACGGTGGAAGAGACCATTGTGTTGGACCTATTCATATTCGGTATTTATTTACAGTCTGCACAAAAGTCCCTAATAAGAGAAGGGAGCGATCTCACGATCGAGAAAGCACTCGGAATCGTCGAGACAGAAGAAGCCACGTGTAAACAAATGGAAGCATTACGTACAACAGCAGTAGAAGACAGCTGTACACTCGCAGTTAGAGCCAGACAGCCCAGTGGACCTACCACATGTGGTAATTGTGGCACAAAACACCATCAATATAAATGCCCAGCTAAAGGCAAATACTGCCTAAAATGCAATAAAAAGGGACACTTTGCTAAAGTTTGCCACTCTAAAATGGGAGACGAGGGGCACACACGCAGACAGTCATTCCAGCCACAGAGGAAATATAATAAGAATAAAATCCACATGGCAGCAGCACATATGGGTAGCAACGACGACAGTTCCACAGAGGAGCTGTACTTTCACACAGTAAAGGAATTACCGTTAGCGACCACAGAAGCTTTCACAAAACTGAAGATAGGCAACAGCAAAGCCCAAATAGAGGTTGACGCGAAAATCGACACAGGTGCAATGAGCAACCTGTTACCTAAACAGGTATTCAAGGAACTGAAAGGAGTACCACTGGAAAAATCAGCTATAAGGCTAATTGCGTTTGGAGGCTCAACGATAGACCAAGAAGGGACCTGTCGTTTAGGGGTCAGATCCCGCGACAAGTTCGTTAAAGCGACCTTTCACGTGGTGAAATCAAGAGACCCTATACTAATAGGACTCCAAACATCAAGAGAATTAGGGCTAGTCACCCTTAACTTGGCTATAAAAACGGACACAACTCATGTGACGGACAAAGCATCCTGGCCTACTCCCCCGCACGACATGAAACCGGTCCCCGTGCAGGAACCATGTACGATGGGAAACCTTGGAGAAAGGAGGAAAATCATTGAGGAATTTCCAGACGTATTCGACTCCATTGGTTGTCTGCCAGGTGAACACACCATCCATTTAAACCCCGAAGTACCACCAGTTGTCCACCCACCACGTCGAGTCCCAATATCCCTAAAAGGAAAGTTGAAATTGGAGTTGGACTCCTTAGAGGCCCAGGGAATAATTTCCCCTGTAAAGGACCCGACGCCCTGGGTAAACTCATTCGTCTGTACCACTAAAAGGAACGGATCGGTCAGGCTATGCCTCGACCCCCGAGACTTAAATAAAGCAGTGCACAGACCACACTATGCGACTCCGACATTCGAAGACATCACTGCGAAACTAGACAACGCTAGATGGTTCACAAAAGTCGATATCAAGTCCGGCTACTGGCATTTGAAACTGGATGAAAAGTCGAGACGTCTCACAACATTCATTACCCCACATGGCAGATACATGTACAACAGGTACCCCATGGGAGTCAAATCTGCCCAAGATGAGTTCCAAAGAGCCATGCAGGAAAACTTCGGAGACCTCGAAAATGTCCTATCCATATGCGACGACATAGTAGTGTACGGATTCGAGGAAGACGGCAGTGACCATGACAAGGCACTGAGGCAGCTAATGTTTAGAGCAAGGGAAAGAAACTGCAGGTTTAATTCAGAGAAATTTGTGGTGAAAACCTCCGAAATCCCTTTCTACAGCCACATAATCTCAAGAGACGGTGTCAAGCCAGATCCCCGGAAAATAGAGGCGATCACACAGATGCAACCCCCCGAGGATGCAAAGCAGCTCACCAGCTTCCTAGGCCTGGTGAACTACTTGAACAAATTCTCTCCACGACTCGCGACACTAACAAAACCCCTACGTGAGTTAACATCGAAGAAGAATGACTTCACATGGTCTTCACAGGAGCAACAGGCATTCGAAGAAATCAAAAAAGAGATCGGAAATCATACGACACTCCGATACTTCGACCCTAAAGAACCAATAGTGCTACAGGTAGATGCGTCTTCAATGGGTATAGGTGCGGCTCTGCTACAAAACGACAGACCAGTAGCATTCGCGAGCAAAGCACTTTCCGGACCAGAAACACGCTACTCAAACATAGAGAGGGAGATGTTGGCTATCGTCTTTGGCCTGGAGAAATTTCACAGTTACGTTTGGGGCCACAAAACGACAATTCATACGGATCACAAGCCATTGGAGTCGATAGCATTGAAAAATCTAGCACAAGCACCCCCAAGACTGGCTAGAATGTTATTGAAGGTCGAGGGATATGATTTTACTGTAAAATATACCCCAGGAAAAACAGTTCCAATTGCAGACTGCTTGTCACGAGTAGCACCCAGACCCAGTGGGCACATTGAAGGGATCGATCTCAACGTCCATAGCATGATCTCATACCTCAACTTTGCGCCGACGAGAGTTGAAGATATAAGAGTGGAAACATCCCACTCCTAAAGCAACTTGTAAGCATGGTATTGACCGGCTGGCCTTCCAACCGGGCTGACTGCCCAGGAATTCTCCTGCCATTCTGGAATTTCAGAGATGAGATTGGGGTCCAGGATGGAATTCTACTCAAGAGCCAGAGAATCATTATCCCAGCCTCGTTGCAAAGAGGCATACTGGAAGAGCTGCATGCTTCACACCAAGGAGTAGAGAGAACGAGGTTACGAGCGCGTTCAGCGGTGTACTGGATAGGGTTAAATAAGGACATAGAAGATATAGTCCGAGAGTGCCACACATGCCAGAAATACCAAGCCAGTATCCCGCCCGAATCAATACTCCAGCACGAAACCCCTATGTACCCCTGGCAGTACGTCAGCACAGATTTGTTCACATTGGCAGGGAAAGAATATCTGCTTGTGGCAGATCAGTACAGCCGAAACCCCTTCGTACGACGCCTTCCGTCCGCCTCATCAATATCCGTTATTAGAAGTATTAAGACGATATTTGAGGAACAAGGAGTGCCGGAAATCTTGTACTCGGACAATGGTCCACAATTTACAAGTAAAGATTTCAAGGATTTCGCCAGGACGTACAGCTTCCAACACAGGACATCGTCCCCACATTACCCCAAGTCTAACGGATTCGCCGAAAGAATGGTGGGAACATGCAAGAAAATTTTGACGAAGGCAGGGGAAACTGGTCAAGACAGCTACCTAGCAATGATGGCTTACAGAGCCACGCCACTGTCATCAGACATTAAGTCCCCGGCAGAGTTACTCAACGGACGAAAAATACGGACACCCCTAGTATCCAAGCAACAACTTGGCGATGAGCAGACTAGGACAGCCATACAGAAACAGAAAGATCAGTCTAAGGTCTGCTATGACAGGAAACATAACAGACACCACTCCCACCTACATGCAGGACAGAATGTCTATGTCCAGCAGGAAAAAGCAAAGATATGGGAGCCTGGAAAAATTCAGCGCTCCAGCGTGACACCCAGATCCTACATAGTTGAATCTGAGAACGGTAACACCTATAGAAGGAACAGGCAGTTCCTCAGACCAGCTGGGAGGAGATCAACAACCGCAAATAGATCCGACCAACCTCGCCCCAGCGACTCTCCACCGGATCCCACCCAGAAGGAAGGTCCCCCCTCCAAACAAATCGAACAGCCGACCACCGAACAACACTCCAGCGGCACGCCTCACACCCGAACTGAGAAACTCACCCCCGAATTAAGAAGATCTCAGAGACGAGTGAATGCTCCTCAGAAACTGAACTTATAGGTTACACTATCCTAAAAAAAAGAGACAATACCATTACCCTAGAACAATGGAGACAAGCTAAATAATATATTAGAGACTATGTTATCCCTTAATCAGATAAAGGCTAAATATCGCCCTTGGACTATATACATATATATGGAAGGGAAGGGATGTCATAATATAGGCTAAGAGACTATTAGTCGACTAGAGTTATGCCCCTTGGCCCGTGACGTATGAATCTCGTCCGCCATTGTTTCTCAGTGCAACGTTTACTACTAGACAATAAAGAACGCATTTTACACCACCTTCGAGTCTGTTTATCAATGCTTCCAAAGTATGTATTATCACGACAGTTTCCCTGAAGGATTAAAAACAAGACCTTCCAAAGGGCGAATGAACCCTTTTTCGGGGTCAACGGCCAACAAGCACCGTGTGTGTTTGTGTGTATGTATGTGTGTGTTGGGGTGGAGAGGGCTCCCGTAAGCCATGGTGAAGGCAACCTTTCTAGGAGAAGCAAATCTCTGATTTAAAAAACCATAAAGCTGATCTGCAGTTTAACTTGTTGCTGGCTAACTTGCTCTTGCTTGTTGCTGGATCTCAACATTTTGAACCAAGAGAGAGACTTAGCTGTCGTACAAAACTAAGACTCTGTAACATCATCTGTGTATAGATACTTCCTCAGGGATTTGTCTATAAAATGGTCCTGTGGTGATGGAAGTCATTTTTGGGCTCATAGACTTTGTCTGAGGGAGTGGCACTCGTCTGTCAAGACGTTGCAATCATCATGTATATATGTATGTATGTATGTCTGCCTAAAACTTTCGACAGAGGAGAAAGATTTTCATAAGATCTGTATCGTTTTGAAGCTCAACCCTTTGGACGACAAACATCGAAAAATTGGCTAAAAACATTAATTCGTTCACCCTGAACTAGGCATTTTTCTACAGGGAGGGGTCGCATTTTTTCACCAATATTTTCGAAAGTCATCCCTTCTTTTCGATTGACTAGCCTTAATTTAACCTTACATCACTTCTGGTTTAGCGATGGGCGCAATAGCAAAGATGTCACATTTTATTTTCACATTACGATTAAAAAAAAAAATAGTCATCAATATGTCGGGGTGGAGGAGAAAAAACAACAATAAAAAAAAACTGAAAATAAGTGGGTTAGGGTTTGTTTTACTAGACACATAGATTCGAAAAAGTTGTGAAAAAACAAATATATGACAAATAAATGTCATCAAAGGCAAGATAAGTTACTTTTCTACCAAACTGGATAATTTTTGTATATTGAAAAAGACAAATGGTGACGAGCTTGCTGTAGGGAAAATGAGTTCAAACTAAGAAATTATAAAAAAAAAATACTGTTAGAAACTCACTTAATATAAGTTACTGTGACATAGGCTGACAGATATTCGGTGGGTTTCTGACAGTATTTTGTATAATTTTTTAGTCTGGACTCATTTTCTCAAATTTAACGTATCCACCAGCGAGCTAGTTACCATTTGTCCTTTTCAAATATATCGATAAACACTGCATGTTTTCCGAACCGATTAAACATTTTACATTAAATAAAAACACTAAAAAATTATCCAGTTAGGTAGAAAAGTAACTTATCTTGCCTTTGATAACATTTATTTGATATATATTTGTTTTTGACAACTTTTTCGAATCTATATATATATAGTAAAACAAACACCTTTTTTCATATTAACGTGTACATAGTCACTTCCTTTAAGGTTTTGATCACACCTAGCATTTTCGTTAGTCTGTCATGCTTAAAATTAAAACAGCATTTTCGTTAGTCTCTCATACTTAGAATTGAAATGGCATTTTTGTCTGTCACGTTTGAAGTTGAAATTTCATTTATTTATCAGTGTTAAAACTGAAAAAGTATTTTCATCGCTTTTACGCACCCACTTTAATCTTGCCTTCCCATTTGCCCCTCCCCCAACCCTTTTACCCTTTCGTGACCTATTTACGAAGGCCACAACTCAGTGAGGGCTTGCGTTCATAAGACTTGAAAAGCTTTCGGCTAAGGCAAATTACATTAATGACCCTTTCTCATAATCTGAGGAAACCTTTTTTCTGAAATTTGCAGATAATATTTCTTTTAATTTTTCAACTTAAAATTTCTTCGAATCAAGTTTCCGTTTTCGCCTAGAGTGTCAATATATATATATAAGACTTGATGGCTCCAATTCTCCTGGGAAAACAGAAAATGGGGTGAATTATGAACTAAACTACAATTTAAGCCTGTTAATAGCAAGTTATAGTCCGTGGACTTAGAATGAGTGATTTATGCCAAATTTATGGTTGAATATATCTAGTTTGTGCTCATTTTTGCATTAGACACTAATCCCCATTAACCACTAACTATGCATCAAACGGATACTTAGTTCGCTGCACCTAATTATAACAAAGATCCATACAAAATTTCAGCCAGATCAGCTTAGTAGTTTCCGAAAAAAGTGAAACAGACAGACAATATAATATTTTTTTATTATTTATTTTTTGAATTCAAATTTTCACTCCAAACAAGGCACAGTGTCACTTTGAAGTAGGGGGCTACTATCTGGGACATAAGTTGCAGGGATATTATGAAGGGAGGTGGGCAGCAAGATGTCTGTTCACATTACACTTGAACCTCAGCATGTCAGTACAGTTGGGAAAGCAGGATCCCGGAAGGGAGTTCCAAAGTCTAGTAGTTTTGGAGAAGAAACTATTTGAATAGAAGGCTTTCTTACACCTAGGGATCTCTACTGTGTAGGGGTGGGATTTAGCTTGTCAGGAGTATTTACATCGAGAGGGTACAAGTGCTTGTAGTTCGTCAGAGCATTCACCATTAAAGTATTTGTACAACAGGCAGAGGGATGCAACATTTCGTCGATGGGACAGAGGCTGAAGCTTAGATGACAGTTCAGGACCTATCAGGTTGGCGACTCTCTTTTGAAGCCTGTTGCACGAGCCTTTTCTAGTTTCACACAAAAATACGCGTTCACATCTCAAGCTATATTACTTGTCATATACATACGTGCACAAAACATACGCGCGCACGCCCACACATCTACATATATTCACGTTCGCATATATACACTCACATTCACATGTATACACACACACGTTAACGTACACACATGTACTCACATATACACACATATACATGCACACGTATGCACACATGGGCAACGTTACTTCCCCTTTCAAACAAAATCCACATGCGCAAAAGACCACCGGAAACATCTATAAAAGCAAGAGCAATAAGCAGCTTCTTTCTTTTCGGACCAACTTCCGAGCTTGGCGGTCTATGGACCGACAGCGTGCCTTTTCGGCAGCCGCGCGCACGCGCATGCCTTACACCACTTGCTACTATGTGGGGAAAAAAGCTAACAGACCGTACGTACACTTTATACACTTTCTCTCTCCATGAACTGGATTGACATTCTCACTCTTTCTCTCTATATATACAACTTGTCCCTGAGAATACCTTCATGTAGCTGACTGCTAACATGGCACACAGTTTAACTGATGTCAACCCTCTGTCCTTTTCTTTGTCTACACGCTGGACTGTCATTCCCTTTTTACACTACATTACTCACTTCTCTTCCCACGCGCGAACAAATGATTGTGACCCGAACGTGAGATGAACACACATTTCCTTTTTCCTTCTATACTACCAGTCCTACAACAAACGATGGTTACACCCGCGCAGACATGAACACGTGTTATATCTAAAACATTCATCCTTTCAACAGTAAATAAACGACACGTTTATCTTATCCAGCAATTGAGTTTTTGTTTCCTTCATTCCATTCGTTTCATTATTTTCTTTTGTAGCGAGTTGGGTATTTATATCCTGGCCTGCAACACTGTCCAGGAGTGAGAGACTAGTAGAAACTAGATGCACCAGCCCAAATATGACAACAGTACTCCATATATGGACGAATGGTGACCTTAAAGAGATACAGGATACTTTCAGGTGTAAGGAATGTACTTAAGTATCTGCAGAAAATGTGAGGGCGTACTCACTTTTGTTGGTTGGTTGTTTTTGCTTTACGGCATATCAACCCTTTTCAGGTTATTTAATGCCGAATCAAGTGATTTTGAAGAAAAAGTTTTTAATAGAACATTTTTTTTTTCAAGTCGGTTTCTATTTAACCCATAGTTGGGACCCTAACAGGTACTATCACTCCGGGTCAGAGTGGACCTGGGAGCAATGGCAATTAAGGGGTGGCTCCACACTCCCCAAAGTCCACAAGCTGGGGCCTCACCATTGGATATAGTTTAAGGCCATATCCAGGACCACTCACTTTTGTGGTATGTGTGTGTGTGTGTGTGTGTGTGTGTGTGTGTGTTTATCATTGTGGGTCTGCTCATAATACGCTTCATCATCAAAGTGACAATTTATTCCTCTCATTAGCAGTTTTCCTCGAATGGCTTTTTGCATTGATAAGCAATGAATTATATAGTAAAAAAAATAAAATAAAAAACAATAAACACCACGTGTGGCAGTGAATACTGAAGACAGAGGCGATGCATGCAATGCAAGAACAATTACAATTTTTTTTTCTTTTTTTTTTTTTTTGCAAGATCTTGGTCGGAGATAAAGAGTGCGGAAAAAGAAAACGCATGCAAATAATTTCGCTTTACATTAATGAGTTTTATTGTTCTACATTTTGTGACGCGTGATGTTTTTTTTGTTTTTTTTGGGGGGGGGGAGAACGATGCTTAATGTGTATTTTTCATTTTTCTTCGTCCATTTTCCAGTTAAAAAAAAACAACAAAACCCCCCCCAAAAAACAAAGCAAAACAAAACAAAAAACTCAAAGTTTCTAAGTACTTCCCGAGTACTTTCATCAAAAATAGCACAAAAACGAAACATGCTAAATAGCACTCAAAGAGTGTATACCTTCACCAACGTCCAAGAGCCCAAAAGTAAACATTTTCATTTCAGTTACTAGAGTAAGTTGATATATCCTATAAAGGTGCATGCACAGGGAGTGTATAATGAGGCAAGAGTTACACAATTACTAACTGCACTTCTATTGGATTGGTACTGTTTGAGCTCAATGGCAAGGAGAAGTTCAGAACGATTGAAAACAATGTAAAGAAACACTGGTGTTATTTCAGTTTTCTTTTTCCTTTTCAGTAAAAGGAAAGTGTAGTATCTGTTCGGATGCTACACTTTATCTATTCTGTGTTCAGTCAGTGAAAAGAAATCCTTCTAAATTGAACATTTATTTCAAACAAGTTATTAAGTTAGATCCATGTCCAAGGAACCTATATCTAAAATTTCAATTGTTTATACTCAAAACAATAAATGTTAAGAGGTCATAATAGGGGTCAAAGTTAAAAAAAAAATTGACCTCTGCAGTCTCTACCAAATTACTCAGACAATTTCTGGTCTAAACATTTGAAATTTTACATAAAGGGTATTCAACTAATTTGAACTACCAGTATATAAATTTATGTATGTATGTTTGCATGTCTGCCTAAAACTTTTGACAGAGGCGACGGATTTTCACAAGATCAGTATTGTTTTGAAGCTCGACCCTTCAGACGACAAATATCGAAAAATTGGCTAAAAACATTAATTTCTTCACCTTCAACTGGGCACTTTTCTACAGGGAGGGGTTGCTTTTTTCGCCGATATTTTCGAAAGTCATCCCCTCTTTTCAATTGTCTAGCCTTAATTTAACCCTGCGTCACTACCGGTTCGGTGGTGGTCGTAACAGCAAAGACGTCAGGTTTTTTTCCCATTCTTTTCCTCCTTCGCAGTACGGGTTCGAGCCTGTCTTCCTACTACAACCTTTTTTTTTTTTTGCTCAACACACACCTCCAAACACCCGGGGGAACTCCAGGCACCCATGCTAGTATATATATATATATATATATATATATATATATATATATATATATATATATATATATAATATAAAGCTGAATGTGTGTGTGTGTGTGTGGTCACGAATAGGCTCCTATATGGTTGATTATTTTAAAAAACAGATTACATATAATGATAGAAGATGTATCGAGACACAGGAATGGGTATGTTTGATCTGGCAGAACGGTGGTTCATTAAAATTGTGGGGTCTGCGGTCGCGCCTTGTCCACAAAGTATGGAAATAAAAAATTTAAAAATGAAAAAAAAAAAAAACGTTTACAAGTGTTTTTGATATACAGGGTGGTCAAAAAGTCAGGTAACATGTTAAAGGTAGAAAAAACAATATGATCCATTATAATCTCTATTCGTTTAATATTATTTCTTGGATGAAATTTTTCCACAACGATGGATTGGTCGCCGTGGCCCAGTTGAATGGCCAGCCAGATCTCTGGATCTTACCCCTCTACAGAATGGAAATATGTCACAAAGTTTAACAAGGTTTTTTAATATAGATCCACAGAATATTGTGATAAGTGTTTCAGTGTGAACAGGTATGGTATAATAAATTATGGGGTTTATCTATTTTATTTTTACTTTCATCATATTTTTCTTTGGTTTTGATACCCCTAAAATTCCACCCAAATTTACAACCCTTCCTTTTCATAACCTATCATACTTTCATAAATCAGTCATTTTCTGTAGGCTGTTTTTGAACCCAGTCAACGACGGGTACTTTTGCTAGCATATATATAAAACTGAAACTGTGTGTGTGTGTGTGTGTGTGTGTGTGTGTGTGTGTGCGTGCGTGCGTGCGTGTGCATTTCCTCACCAAATAATGCTGTCAATTTTCAGTCTTGAGACTCGAGATTTGACGTAAGGCGTATCTTTTTAATCTGATTTCGGCCAGAAATTTGGCTATCAAGGGGTCAAAGTTCAACGACTTGACGTTTTAAAACTCTGCAAAACTCCTCTGCCAATTTTGAGTCTAAACACTTGAAATTTTAAATGTAGGTTACTTGGAGTTGGATCAAACTTTTTAATTTGATTTGAGATCAAAAAATAAATGTTTAAGGGGTCAAAATTGGGGTCAAAGTTAAAAGAATTTGACCTTTTCGATGTCTCAACCAATTTCTGGTCTAAACATTTGTAATGTTACATAAAGGGTATTCAGAGATAAGACAAGCGTTTAAATCAGTCTGGGTCGAAAATTTGAGCTGCCTAGGGGTCAAAGTTCAAAAGATTTGACCTTTGCAGTGTCTAGCAAACTACTTAGCCAATTTTGGGTCTAAACACTTGAATTTTATACATAACAGGTATTCGGACATGTGGCAAGCATCTGAATCAGTTTGGAGGTGAAAATGTGGCTGCCAAAAGGTCAAAGGAGAAAGAGTTGACCTTTGTAAATTCTACTAAATTTCCCCACCAATTTTGGGTCTTAAGACTTGAAATTTTAGATGTAGGTAACTTGGACATGGGTAAAACTTTTTATTTTGATTTGAGACCAAAATAATAAAAGTTGAAAGGTCCAAAGTTTTAAAAAATTTACTTCTGCGGTCTCTAGGAAATTACTCAAACAATTTTTGATCTAAACATTTGAAATCTTACATAAAGTGTATTTACACGTAGGGCAAGTTATGAACAGTACATAGGGCCCGAGCAAAGCTGGGCTGAACTGCTAGTATATATATATATATATATATATATATATATATATATATATATATATATATATATATATACACTATAAATAGTGTTTTTTTGTGCATTGATATTCATATTAAAAACCTTTTTTTTCTATTTATTTTTAAAGAAAATACAACTTTGTTATATATAGGTCGTGGAATTGCATTCATCTGCAAAAGATCTAACTAATTTGCCTATTCTTTTAAACATTCATTTTTATTTATTCCCTAATAGTTTTTCAGTTTTCTTATGGGATGATCATCTTCAGTTAACTATTACGTGCAATTATATTCATGCAGATATTCTACATGATTCATACTTGCATAATATTTGCGTAAAAAGGTTATAGCAAACACAAACTTTTTTCTATATATATTTATGTATGCGTATATATATATTTATTAAAAAAAATTTGCCTTCTAAACTCCTGTCAGTTTTTGGTCTACAGAAACATGAAACTTAATATATAGGGTATTCAAACCAATGCAAAACTTTATATTTGGGTTTTAGCTGGGGAAAATCGGTGCAAAAGTGTGAAAATTAAAAAAATGGAATTTGCTAGGGCAAGGTTAAACGACGGCATAACGAATATGCATGTGTAACGTAATAGCTATTGGTTCATGTTTTAATTTTTAGCCTTGCATCAAACATGTCTTCATAGTTCAGGCATTAACATCAAAGGAAAAAGTAAATCATAAGCTAAATGTTTTGGTTTCAATTCTCGGTGGTGGCGCATGAGTCATTATTTTTTAAAAACTTTTAAAATTATTACTATATATTGGGTCCAATCTATAATATAAATCTCACCTGTCTGTTTAAATGTATGTATGTATGTATGTATGTATGTATTTATGTATGTATGTATGTCTGCTAAAACTTTCGACAGAGACGACGGATTTTCACGAGATTGGTATCGTTTTGAACCTCGACCTTTCGGATGACAAATATTGAAAAATTGGCTAAAAACATTACTTCCTTTAATGTTTTTACAGGGAGGGATCGCTTTTATTTGAAAGTCATCCCCCTCTTTTCGCTTGACTAGCCTTAATTTAAACATTTGTCACTTCTGGGTTGGCGATGGGCGCCACAGCAAAGACGTCACCTTCTTTTTCACGCTCTTTTCCCTCTTCACATTACGAGTTCAAGCCTGCCTGCCTACTACCACTTTTTTTCTTTGCTCAACACACCCCTCTAAACACCCGGGCAACGCCGGGCACCCAGGCTAGTCTATAATATAAATCTCACCTGTCTGTTTAAACGTATGTATGTGTGTATGTTTGTATGTCTGCCTAAAACTTTTGACAGAGGTGGTGGATTTTCACGAGATCAGTATCATTTTGAAGCTCACCCCTTCGGATTACAAATATCTTAAAATTGGCTCAAAACATTCATTCCTTCACTCTTAACTGAACACTTTCCTAAAAGGAGGGGTCGCTATTTCCACCGATATTTTCGAAAGTCATCCCCTCTTTTCGATTGACTAGGCTTAATTTAAACCTTCACGACCTCCGGTTTAGCGATGGACACTACAGCAAAGACGTCACGCTTTTTTTTTTTTCACATTTTTTTTTCTCCTTCGCGGTATGGGTTTGAGCCTGCCTGCCTGCCTGCCTACTACCACTTTTTTTTTTTTTTTTTTTTCTCAACACATTTCTCCAGACACGCAAGCAGCACCGGGAACCCAGGCTAGTATACTAATAAATACGAAGTCTGCATTAATCAAAATATTATATTTAAGCGTATTTTACGTCCTGGTAATGCTGGGCGGCTCGCTAGTATATATGAAAAAAAAAAAAAAAAAAAAAAATGAGAGCAGACGACGTGAGCCGGGATCACGTGGGAGCAGACGACGTGAAACGAAATCACGTGAGATTTGGACGTGACTTAACGAGACTCGACATGAGTGATTGTTGACTTGCAGCTTTTCCGCCTTCTTTCATCACAGATGTGGCTTGGTTGGTAAATATTACGAAAGACATACATATATATATATATTATATTTATTCTTGCGTGTCTATCTGTATTCTTTATCTGTCAATCACAGACCTAATTAACCGGCACTCCTTTCTGCTTCCTGTTGTTTTGTTGTTGTTTATATCTTTTCGTCCGCCGAATATTGTCTCCCCTCGTTTTAACACTAACAAAAAAAAGTTAATCTTTTTTTTTTTAGTTTGAAACTAAAAAATAAAAAAAGGAGTTCAATGATATTATAGGGACCACTGAAATATTTCACCCTTATTTTTATTATTTTTTTTTTCTCTGATTTTTCCATAAAATTGATTGTTTGTATTTGGTAATTATGCACTTATCGTACCGCGCCAGAAAGCCATTCTTAACATGAGGAGGGAGAGAGTGTTTTGTAACTATTCTGTACTTTCACCGCGCGGTGTACGACAAGTGCATATTTTTAGTACTGAAATACAATTCTAATTTCTTGTTGAATAATGAAATTTTAATTCAATCTTAGCAGAAATGCGAACCGTGCTGAAATCATAGCGTTATTATTTCAGCACGGAATTTCACTATCAACACTTTCAAACAGAAATTAGACTTGTATTTGAGTACTAAAAATACATTGAAAATAATATTTAGAAATCCATTCTTAACATAGGGAGAGGAGAGTGTTTTTGTAACTGTTCTAATCTAACCATCTAATAAACAAAAGATGCTGTAAAAATTTAATTTGGCGGACCTGAACGAGAATCAGCCCCCTCCCTATAATTTTTATAGTATGTTTTAGCATGTAGTGTAGTTTTCGATGTTGGGGTATTAATTCCGAAAGCCGTTCTTAACATGGGGAGGTTGAGAAGTGTTTAAAATTATAGGGGGGATTTTCGTTCAGGTCCGCCTTTAGTATTGCATTTGCACGATCCGTCAATGTTTTAAAATCGCCTGTAGACATTGCTTTTTTTTTTTTATATCTTTCGCCAAAAATATTTTTTTTTCTGTTTTAATACACAAAAGCAACATTTTTGACACCAAAGAATAAAATTTGAACATTTTTTTTTTACCTTTAAAATTTTTTTTTTTTACCCATTCAATTGAATGAGCAAAACAAAGACATTTAATAATCATTAATATTATTTGACTGACAAAAATTATTTTAAAGAAAATTGTGAAATTCGCCAAAAATAACTTATTTTGGTTCATTTGTGACCTGTTTGTATAAAAATAAATAGTATAAAATAAACCTTTCAAGTTAGCGTAAATATCGCCAATTCAGCTATCTTTTAGTCAGTAACCTAAACAAAGATGACTACTTTGCGCAGAATTGATATTTGCATGAACTTTAACAGCTTATAAATTATATTACATATTTTTAACGCAAATAGCTCACAAAACAAAATCACTTAAAAGAATAAAAACAAACGGGTCTAGTGCACTTATCGTACTGATCCGCGCTATTTTTTTTAATCGTATTTCCAAGTTTAATTAAAGTTTTATGATATTCAATTGTAAGAATAGTTACAAAATACCCTCCCCTCCTCCACATGATAAGAATGGCTTTTTAAATAACGTTATTATTTCAACACTGATCAATAAGTGCAGTTGCAGTGCACTGCACTGCACTGCAGTACTGCACTACTAGTACCAAAAAAAAAAAAAAACTTATTTCTCAAGTGTCCCCCATAAAATAATTGGCCAATTTTTACGATTTGCCCACTCGCCAGCGTATTATAAACACCCCAATAATCTCCCCATTTTAAGAACGGCTTTCGAAGTTGGTGTTTATTCCGAAAGCCGTTCTTAACATGAGGCGGTTGGAGTGTTTATAATACGCTGGGGCAGTGGGGCGGGGCACTGGGGCACGTCGTAAAAATTGACCAAATAATTAATGCCGCTAATCGTAATGATGACCAGATATTTAATCATAATGGTTGATAATTTAATAATTTATCGTTGGAAAAATGTCTGGTGGTAAACATTTGGGATAATAAAACTACTTGCAGAATTCGGACCGTGCTGAAATAATAACGTTATTATTTAGAAACCCATTCTTAACATGGCGAGTGATGCTTTGTTAAAAAAACTAAATATACCATAAACATTGGATTTAACTTGAAAATGCTACCGAGAAATAGCACGGCCTGTATTCTGACCATAAGTACGAAAATTAAAAATAATTTAAAAATAAATTACAATTTTATTTTTTCCGGACTTATAAAACAAACTCCGAACGAAATGAGATATTCTAAGAGTCACTATAGTAGAATTGAGCAAAAAAAAAAAAAAAGTCATGTTTCTTATATTTTCTTTGTTTAGACCCAGGAAAGAAAGAAAGAAAGAAAGAAAAATGTGTTGACAATTATCAGAACTTCCTGTTTCTATTTCAATCTCTAAATATTGCTTTTTTTTTTTTGTGTGTGTGTGTCCATGTGATTTTGTCAAGTTTATGATAGGCTATAATTATTACGATATTAGATGTACCCGGTGTTGCCGGTATTAAACGTAACATTAAATTCCTTAAAAAAAAAAAAAAATGAAGTAAAAACAAAAAGAACCCCCCCCCCCGACAGAAACTGAGACATGTGCATTTTTTTCTGAACAGTTCCAGTTCACTTCTTGAAAGTACAAAAAAAAAAAAAAAAATTCTAGTTGAGATCGAAACCAAAACCTAAAGACAGTGAGTCAAATATGATAACCATTAGACCAGCTTGATACGATCTTTACAGTGTTTTCAAACTTACTTATTCTTAACTGTCATGTTTCACGGCTGCACAAGCGCATTTGTGAAACAGTTGACAAACAGATAAAAACCCGACTCGCACATACCACTTTTGAATTTTGACATTTTAGCAGTTTTTTTCCAGATAAAAACCGATTAAAAAATTTTCCATGTGTCTGAATACTCTATATATCAAATTTCAAGTCTGTAGTTAGTTAAAAAATTTTATTGAGTATATAGGTTGAGAAGTGTCTTCACACACATTCCTACTTACATATATAATGAGGCATATTGTTGAACTAAAAATAAAAATTTCTTCAAAAGTGCTCGATACGAGGGTAGTTTTTGTATAAATAAAATTATATAAACATTGCATGTAAGGAGTCTAAGCGAATAATCGCTCAATGTGTCAACATTTTTATGTTTCGTCAGGACTCCAATTAAATTTCATCGTTAAAAATCGAACGCCGACAGAGATGGATAAAATAAAGTAGATTAAAAAAATCGTCGTCCTTACTTCCACTTTTTGGATGCCCTTCTGGGAATATTTTATTTTATTTTATGTTCTAACTACGAAATTCAGTTGGAGTCCTGACGAAACATGAGAATGTTGAAACGTTGATTGATCCGCGTCGACAATGTTTGTGTAGGTATATATATATAAGTTTGTTTTTTAAATTTTATTTCTGATACACTATATACAAATTTCCTGGTACTTATATGAATGAACCCCCATGGTGGACAATAACATCTGGTAACGAATTACGCCGAAAGACGGACACTCTAAGAGCAAATTGTAATATCTTTTCTGTCCCTCTCATATCGGTGAAACAGAAATCCTTCTAGACTGAACCACTTTTAATTTTTGTCTCTATCCAAAGTGCCCCTTTTAAGGGCGCTGGATTATCCTCACACTAAAAGCCAACCTTGTGTCTAACTCTGCCCTCGTGGGGAGGCAAGTAAATGGGAACCAATCTAGATGAAACTCTAGTTAATTAAACTGAAAAACGCTTGCTGATTTAATTACACTTCATTCTTTTTTAATTTTTTAAATTTTTTTTATAAAAGTCCGTATTGGCATTACGAAACTGAAAGTGGAATTTCATAACGCAATGCGCAATCGAATTCGCGCTGAAAAAGAAATAAAAAAAAAAGCAAATAAAAACACTATAACCCAACCTTAAGTCCAAGTGGCATATTGCCTACCCCTGCTCCACTTAAGGCTAGTGGTTGGGTTAATGAAGGGCACCAATTGTACCGATCTTACATTAAGTTTTGCGGCGCCAATATGGACGTTTACTCCCATTTATTTTTTTATTTATTTATTTATTTGCAATTGTTACATTGTATTTATTTACTTTAGCAATTATTGTTTCTAGTATTATTTTAAAATTTTAATTACCTAAAGTAAATGACTGTTCGTTTGACTGGATGTTATTTAAGATTAAAAATAACTCAAAAACAATTACTGAAAGAAAGAAAAAGTATGTGCACACACACACACACACACACATATATATATATATACACACATATATATATATATATATATATATATATATATATATATATATATATATATATATATACTAGTCCAATGTATGTACGCCAGGTGAGGAAAATATGCAAAACGCAGCTCACCAATAAAAATAAAATTACTGCCATCAACTAGCTTGCTATGCCAGTAATAACATACAGCTTTGGTATCACTGACTGACCACAAAAATACATCAACCGGCTAGATATCAAGGCATGGAAGCTACTAATGCTTCATAAAATAATATATGGAAATCAGTGTCTACCAAGGCTGTATTTGCCCAGGGGAGAAGGAGGTCTGGGACTCTCAGAGATCAATTATCAACATAGGGCAACTAATTTAAGCACCGGCCAGTATCTGAGAAGCTCCCAAAATCACACCCTCTCAATAGTATACGAACATCAAGAGTCAGCAGAACAACATCAGTCACCCAGCTGGCCAAGCATTTTGGTCAGGGTTGTCTCTCAGATGAGGACGAAACACCACACTAGTGTGCCACTGAAATAGCAAGAAAGAGCTGGCAGAAATATGCAGAGACCTTTCAAAGGATGAACCTTAAAGAATGGGACCAACATCATTTTTTGGTGGAACTCTCTCAGGAATACATAGATAAAGAAGGTTCCTTGGACTGACTCAAAATGGGAGCCCTGCCCCTCCACCACGATCAGAAAAGGGTCATAATGGCTGCTCAAGACCAGGGATCGATGACCAATGCATTCAAGAAGATGGCAGGGATCAGTAATGACAATAAATGCAGGTTCTACCATACAGAATTGGAAAGTATTGGTCATCTGATATCAAGTTGCAAGGTTCTTTTGGAGGACGGCTACTATACAGCAAGACATGATGGAGTATGTAAGTACCTCCACTGGACCATCTGTAAAAAATTAAACATCCAGTGTAGCAGCAAGTTCTGCGAACATCAACCTGAAAGAACAGTTGGAAATGATTATATACCATACATTACGACCATGTAATCCTTACAGCCACCTACCTTGAAAATGCTGCTGTGAAACCTGACATAGTTATATGGAATAAATCAGAGAGAGTTGCAACCTTGGTTGAAGTGAGTGTCCCTAATGATGGAGGTCTGAACAGAGCTGAAAGGGAGAAACAGACCAAATATCAAGGTTTCATGTATGATATAAAAATAAACTGGAATCTTAAGGAGATATCAATCATACCAGTTATTATAGGTGCCATAGGGCTTATGAAGAAGAACCTGAAGTCCTACCTAATATTCCTGGTGAACCAAGTGCAAAGGAGATCCAGACAATTGCACTTAAGGGAACAGCGAGGATACTAAAAAGAGCTCTCGGTTGGTTTCAATAAAAAGCGGGGTAATGTTGGCAGCTGGTTTGGCTGCCCCATACCCAGCATTACAATCTTCAAAGGAAGAAATTTAAAAAAAAAAAAAAAAAGTCTAACTATTGCCCCTTAAAGGGTAAGATGAAAAATGTTAAAAAATAAAAAGTTATTTTGACATTATATTATCTTACGAAAATATTTTTTTTAAGTGATGGGTAAAAAAAAATATAGCTCAGGAAGCCTCCAGAGCCTCCAAGCACTAATTAAAATGAAAGAGGCCCTACTAAAATCACTACTAAAACCAAGTTTTTACCTCCCCTCTCATTGAAGAGAAAATATTTTTTAGGTAAGTCCTGAAAAAAAAAAAAATTGTTAGAATCCACAGGAGCGCTACTAAAAGCAGTAAATATTGTTATAATTATATATTGTATATTTAAATCATTTTTTTTTTAACTCAACAGGGTTAAATTACATTTATTTGTAAGGAAAACACGTTAAAATAAGTTAAAACAAAAAATATTGTCGACCTTGTGTATGCTTTGAATAGTAGTGGCTTTTAATATCGGACTTAAGACAGACTCCTGGGCAACGTCGAGTAGAGACAGCTTGTGAGATAATAAAATCTATTGGTGCTAGTGCACTTACTGATCCGCGCTATTTTTTTTAAATCGTATTTCCAAGTTTAAATAATATAATAAATAAATAATAATAACTGAATAAAAAAAACATATCAGGAAACTTTAATTAGTTTTATGATATGTTTTTTTTTTTTTTATTATTCAATTGTAAGATTAAAGTATAGAATATGTACAAAACAACCTCCCCTCCCCATTTTAAGAATGGCTTCTTAAATAATAACGTTATTATTTCAGCACGGATCAATAAGTGCACTAGTACCAGTCTATTTACATATTACTGCTAAAACTGTGAATCTTGTTTGTCCACGTGTATACTAGATGACGTCATCAAACTGATGACATCATCTCAAAACATTTTGAATTAGTCATAGAAGAAGTTCCCGGCGCGAATTGGGTCTATAGATATTGACGAATGATTCATTAAATGTTATAATATTGATTTCTTTTTTTTGTTGTTTTTGTTTTTCCTCACAACTACATTTTTGCTGATGATGCGTGCACCATTTTACGAATATCAAACAGTGAATGTCGCTGTGTAGATACACGGGTTCAATTGTAGCATAGGCACCATTGGAATATCTCATAGATTTTGTGGTTCTTATCCAGATTCTCTCTATATTAAAAGAAGAAAAAAAAAAAGAAGAAAAATCTGTATTGATATGTACCGGTGCCAAAATGAAAACGTCACATTCCAAAAATCACTTAAATTGATCAAGTAGTTTTATTTTTATATAAGAACATCATTTTTAAGTGATTAATGGGAATTAATAGCGTAGCATAACGCGGATGCAAATGATGTTGTCGGTAGGGAAAAAATAAAGACCTTAAAAAAGGAGATCACGTTAGAGACGGGGAGAACGTTCAAGATCACATAAGAGGTGTGGATACGTTCGAGAAGACAATTACGTGAGTATCGTCACAGTAGTAACAGGAGAATGAGGAAATAAATATTGTACAACAACAACAACAACAACAACAACAAACGTGTTGAAGTTGTTTTCTATTCTTGGTTTCCTTTGCGACTGAGGCTACAACGTGTTGGTTCCTGGACAATGTTACAGTAGGAATTACAAGATAAAGGTATTTATTTGCTTCTCCGCAAATGTGACACAAGATAGTTTTAAATGAGGGGGAAAACCAGCTCCCCAAAAAGGGGCACTCTGGAAGTAGCAAAAATAAAAATAATCAATTTAGGAGAAACCCTTCTAAGGACAAATTATCTTAAGCGTAGCATCAGAACAGATACTACACTGTGCTCTTGGTTCGAAGGCCAGATCTACTTTAATATAAATCGCGCAAAGTTTTAATTATTATTGAGTTATCTCCTTTTGTTTCTTGCAATTATTTTTTTTAATTTCGTGTAAGACAATCGCTCCATGATTAATCATAAAATTTGGGTTTCTTATTAAAAATAAAACTACTTGATCAATTTATGTGATTTTTGGAATATGATATTACATTATAGAGATTTTTGGAATTGATAGTACATCATAGTTTTTTTTTTTTGTTTTTTTTTTAATATAGGGGTAATTCTAGAAAAACACCGATTTTGCTTATCACCTAAGTTTTAGGGAAAAAAAAATGTATTTCTTGTCTTGAAATAAAATTTAATTTTTAAAGTATTGAGAATCAAACTTTAATTCAATATTTTAATCGCAAGCAACAATTTTTTTTTTTTTCTTACATCAAAAATATTTTTCTTTTTTTGGTCAATGTTCACCGTTACATTGAAGACACCTCAACATTTTCTTAAAAAATAACGACTTTTATAGGTTTTCGGTTATGCTGAAAACAAATATCGCAGGAAAAATTAGCGCTGAAAAAAGTTTTCAAGATATAAATACCTGTGTTTTGTTACGTAATTTCTAGTGGTTTTATTTGGCCGCCATCTTTGTTGTTTCAATAAAATGGTATATTGAGCATGCGCGCACACTTTGCAAGTGAGCAGACGATCTGTGTAGTTAACTCAACGTAATTCCGAAAGCTGTTCTTTACATGGGGAGGTGTTTATTCCGAAAGCCGTTATTAACATGGGGAGGTGGGGGAATGTTTATTCTGAAAGAAATGACGTTGAATAAACGTTTGCATCTCATAGACTTAACTACACACATCACATGCTCACTATCCCATTTCAGTGAAACAACAAAGATGGCGGCCAATTCAAACTACTAGAAATTACGATGTATGAAACAGGTATTTATATCTCGAAAACTATTTGTCTGCGCTAATTTTCCCTACGATATTTGTGTTCAGCATAGCCGAAAACCTTTAAAAGTTGTTGATTTATCGAAAAATGTTGAGGCATCTTCTGGCGTAATGGTGAACTTTTGACCCTTTTTTTTATTTTTATTTTTTTTATTTTTTTCTTTTTAAAGCTTACTTACAAAAAATGGTGCTTCTTCATTATTAGAGCGAAATTCGAAAATTAAAATATTGAATTTTAAGTAAAACCAATGGTATTTACTTAATTGTCATGTCACAGTAATAAACATATCCAAAAATTATGAAAAACGATAAAGTAAAAAATTAATTATTAATGAAAACCGTTTTTAAAGACAATAAGCAAAAAGTAAGTTTTGCTAAATTGGCCTAAGATTTCAGGAGATTATTACTTCCCTTATTACAAGTCGAACTCTCCAGTTTCCTTTTTTAGCAAAACTCAATTTTTGCTAATTGCCTTCAAAAATTATTTTCATTAATAATCAATTTTCTATGTTATCGTTTTTTTTTTTTTTCATAATTTTTGGATATGTTCATTATTACGACATGACAAGTAAATAGTATTGGTTTTACTTGAACTTCAATAATTTGATTTTTGAATTTCGTTCGCATAACGAAGATACATCCCAAAAAACAGTAATTTCGGTACATAAATAACGTACTATTTAGCAAAATGGTAAGAGTGTTTGCTAATGGATCAGGAGACAAGAGTTCAATCCTCAGTCGAATCATATCAAAGATAAAAGTTTTAGTTTCCACGATGTATTGTTTTATGTGTCTCTTTTGTTTATGTCTTCCTTTTTGGTTTTGAAATGTAGGCATTATCCAATAAACATTTGTGATGACGTTTCTGAATTTTTGAGATCAGAGTTGGTTATTCGTACTATTTGAATTCATCGGACTACTTTTCTCATCTTGAGTGTCATTTTCACAACGTTTCAGTTGATGTAACTTCCAGCCTTCATCAGGTGCATCTTGTTGAACTCTGAATTTGAACAGAATGAAACCCTTTATTTACTCCACGAGGGTAGTATGCACTTGTTCCATCAGCCATGACTAGGTAGAGGTCCTAAGTAATTTGCAATTGTATTTTTTGGTCGGCCACACTAAGAATAGAACTTTCAACGTTCACAAGAATATCACTTTTACAGTTGATTTTTTCAAAGTACTCTAATCACTGCGCCATGCGTTAGAAATTCCTTCCAAATTCCCAAGTTCGACAAGTTACACCAAAAGAAGGTTGAAGGTTACATCGATCGAAATGTTATGGAAATCAGACTCAAGACGAGTCATCCGATGAATCCAAATAATACAAAACATTTGTGATATTCTTCGAATAAACGGTTGCAAAATTAAAATAATTTCCGAGCGGATGTGTTTCAATTTTAATTTGTCTCAATACGACTGTCTGTAGATACACAAAAATATTTAAAAAAGGAGGAGAGAAATAGTTTCTCTCTCTCATATATTGTCAAATGGATACAAATGCCACTAACAATTACTACGCTGTTGTCCAGGTGACCACCATATATTCATTAATACTTATCCTCGAGTGGCCCTCTGGCCTTGATAAGTGGTGACTCACTTGTAAAAAAAAAATGTACCTTAAGAGTTAATAAGATAAGAATAGGAGCTGATTGAGTAATAGTCTTTCTTTCTTTCTTTCTTTCACCCCCCCCCTCTCTCTCTCACTCGCACATTCCTGTTTTGAGTGTGTTATTTTTCATTTGTGTCTTAGAAGCATTGTCCAGAAAGTTCTGTACAGGTTGCCCAAAAGAGATGCTGTATGCTGATAACCTACTTGTTAAGTTAAAGATGTGAAAGAATTCTATGGAAAGTCAACGTCCGAAATTATTTATTTCCAAAAGTGGTAATCATTGGTTGTACTATTTGAAATTTCCCAAAAGGGAGGAAAGTTCCTCCACTAAGATTGTTTTCTTTTACATTTCCTTCCTAATGTACTCTAAGCTAAATGTCGCATTTTCTTTTATCCGTAAACTAGCTCTCTTCTCTTCTGAGGAGAAGCATTAGGCATTGAAATGTCCAGATATAAAGAGCATTTAATTCCCCTTCACATTGATGTTTTGTTCTTGTCAATACAAGATTGAAATTTCTGATTGAGATAAATTCGTATAAACCTATATTTATTTTATTTTGTCTATAATTTCGTATATATCATTCAAACACTATCGTGTTTGAATAGATGGTTAAGTGGCAGTTTTAGTCATTTAGAACTGCTTTAAAGCTTCACCGCTCACTCATTTTTCAACCAAATTACAAGCAATTATTACAGTTTATTGATCACCTTCTCGGCTATATTGTGAAAAAAAAAACTTTTGATTTTCGTTCTGTAAATCAAAAGTTATGATGAATTTTCTGGTGTTCAAAATCGTAAAAATATGTAAGGAGGTGAGCGGCACTTTTTATGACTGGTTTCTATAGCAACCATTGTTGCTACTAAGTCAAAAAGAGAAGTAACACGTGAAACAGAATGCAAACATGAAAGGGAGATAATTGGGGGGATTTTATTGAAAGCAGACGAGTGCCATACATTGTTATTAGATATAGGGGCAAAAAAAATTAAGCTGAAATTTAACAAAGAACAAGTGAATTTACTGGAAGCTTGGAAAAATCATGGATTACAATAGAAAAATGTGAGCCTGAAAACTAATATGGTTAAGCTTAAACATAGAAAAGTAAAGGACTAGTTGTTAAAACTGGAAAAGAAAAGGACAAGATATTCTAGTAAAAAATATAATAAATTTATAACTTAAAATATTGCAGCATTAAGAATTGATTACATTATAAATAAAATTTAAAAAAAATTCTGAATGCTGCAATATTTTAAGTTATAAATTTATTATATTTTTTACTAGAATATCTTCATACAGGTTGTCCAAAAGAGATGCTGTAAGCCGATGACGTACTTGTTAAGTTAAAGATTTTTGGAAGCATTCAAAGGATGTAGGCAGTTCGTTCTATGCTTTTTAGCAATTCTAAGCATGAAAAAAGTTTCCTATAGTAATAAGAGATGTGCTGTTTTTGGGCTTCGTCCACATGTGTAGGACACATGGGCATCAAAAAGAGGTTCAGCGTTGTTGTATATGCCATATAACAAGCTAAACGTTTTGGGGATTATTCCAGAATGGCCAACAAAAGAAAAGTAAGTGAAAAATAATTACGCTAATGTTACCAAAGGCAAGCAAAATTACTCTTCTGCCTCCATGGATATGTTATTTGTATTTTAAAGGGGTTTTCTTTCTTAAAAATAAAGATAGTGTAAAGTCTGTACGTTAGAGATAAAAAAAAAAACAAACAAAAAACAAAATGGTGGTCTCAGTCGAGCCCATATAACCATATAACCATATAACCGCTCAAACAAAATACTGATAAAAATACATGCAATAAATGTCATCAATTGTGCAAAAATCGAATCTTCTACCAGTATTTTATTTAATTTTCGATCTTTGAGCAATTATCACAACTATGGCTCTAATGAAACTACCATTTTTATCTTGTTATAACTAAAGACTTTATACTACCTTCATTTTAAAGTAAAAAAAAAAAAAACACTTTAAAATATGTTAAACCAGAAAAAAACTTATCCTGTTAGGTAGAAGGGTAACTTAGCTTGCTTTTGATAGCATTTATTTGTTGTATATTTATATTTTCACCCACCCTTTTGTTTTTTGTTTTGTTAACTATTCTGGAAAATTACTAACCTTTTTGTAAATTTAGCCATTCAAAAAGGAAAAGGAAAGAATTTTTAGTAATCAATTTTGAACATTAATTTGATTAAATATTCGTCTGAAAACGTGCGCGTGTGTAAAAAAAAAAAAAAATCAATAATTAATTGGAAAAATATGGGCATTAAATGTAATTACGTGGCGCTGAATAATTTCCAATTATTGATTTGATAATTTTTTCTTCGTCACAAATTTAACAATTACAATAATAGATTTTATAGCCAGAATTTTTTTGTATGCATGTTAATCACAATTTTATCGTCTTAAGTAAATGACCTTTAACCATTGAGGTTAACTTTGGTATGTTGTACATTTAGTGTATACATCTCGTCTGAGCTCCAATCTATAGTCCCTTCCCTGCTAAACTTTCACAAAAAACTAGCTACAATGACCACCCCCCACTCTATATCTGTGCCTAAAACTAAACACAAATACCATGAACAGAGTTTCTTTCCTAGAACTGCACACCTGTAGTTTCACAGTCCTGCTTTCCAACTGACTACAATATGGTCGTCTTCAAGTCCAATGTTAATTAGTTCTTGTTGAGACCTCCACCCAAATTATTCACTTCTATGCCATTTCCACCACTAACTATTAATACACTGTTGTTTCGGTGACTGTCGTACGCTCATTAACCCTTATCCTTTTGGGTCTTGATAAGTGGTGACTCCCGTGTCAAAAAAAAAATTTTTTTTTAGTTCTCTTAAACGATTGTGATATGTTAATATTATATTAAGAGATTTGGAAAATAAAGTTATCTGTGCAGAAATCAGATTTCATGAATAACAGATCAGTGTTGGTATTTTATAGATTAGTGTAAATATTTTTCCTTCCCCCCCCACTTCCACTATTCCCCCACCACTTTCACTATTTTCTTCCCTCCCACCACTTCCACTATTTCCTCCCCCCACTGCTTCCCCTATTTTCCTCCTTCCACCGCTTCAACTATCCCCCCACACGTCCACTATTTCCTCCCCCCCCACTTCCACTATTTTCCTCCCCTCCTACTTCCACTATTTTCCTCCCTCACCACTTTCACTATTTTCTTCCCCTCACCGCTTCCACTATTTTCCTCCCTTCACAGCTTCCACTATTTTCCTCCCCTCACAGCTTCCACTATTTTCCTCCCCTCACAGCTTCCACTATTTTCCTCCCCCCACCACTTCTACTATTTTCCTCCCCTATTTCCACTATTCCCCCCACCACTACCACTATTCCCCCCCACTTCCAATATCCCCCCCAACTACTTTATCTATCCTCCACCACTTTCTCTATTCTCCTCCTCCTACCATCTCCTCTCTCTTCTTCCCTATTTATGTCACTCCCTCCCCTACTCATCACTTACCCACTTGTCCATCTCCTACTATAACTTCCTTTTCTGTTCCTCCTTCTTCCACCACTTCACATATTCCCACAATTTTTTATCTTCCACCATCTAAAATCTTCAATGTGCAAATAACCAAGCAAGCCACATTGTCAGAGTTTGTGTTGTATTCGATGACACGTGACCTGTTGGGTCATGGTTGTGCGTTACATAGTTAGAAATGAACATAAGTGTTAAATTATCTTTCCTGATTTAAAATTGTTGCTGGATGTATTTGATGTATTTATGCCAGCTTCTTATTTTCCTTCCTGATGCTACCAGATTTGGCTGTTTGAAGATGCTGGCTTCTTGACTGAAAATGCACCATACGTTAATGTTATTGTTTCTTTTCTTCCTTTTTCCTTTACAAAACTCAATCATGTTTTGTAAAATCAAAAAGAAAAATTTTACACCACAAAACAAGTGAAGTAAGCATGGTCCCTCGTTAGTGTACAGTGAACGAGGCATAAAAAAATTGACTAAGTTCAGTATTCCCCCCCCCCACATTTAGCCCCCAAAGTCCCGAGGGGACGTCAAATTCTGGTGAAAATGAATAAACAGTGCAGTTTTAGGCCTTAACATATGTAAATTTGAGTTCTGCACCATGCAAAAATGACTAAGTCCATCATTTGCCCCCTTCATTTAGTCCCCAAATCCCCAAGGCCTTAACATATTTAAATTTCAGTTCAGCACCATGCAAAACTGCTAAATAGACGTACACAGAAAATTTTGGGGAAATATGGTAAAATAGTCCCAAAAATAGAGTGTTTTTATTACCCCTTAAAAAAGCCCCTGGGGCACACTCAAGAATTATCGCAAAATATAGACAAACAAAATTATATAGAAATCAGTTAGTTAGAACTTTTCAGAAAATTTTATAAAAATCCAAAGCATCAGTTTGGTTTAATAAGCACAAAAGTGTCAGTTTTATCCATTTTAACCCGAAAGGCACCCCTAGGGAGGCAACTGAAGTTTTCCCGGAAAATTCGTTCTGTTACTTTTTTTTTTTTACTCGTATCGTGTTTAATGTTTGTGCAAAATTTTTTTAAATTCCGAGGCGCAGTTATTGAGAAAAGGGTGGACAGACGAATGGATAAACGGACAAGGTGAAGTTACAGGTCCACCCTCCTCTTGTCAGGGGGACCAAGAACCAAACCGAATCCTATGAATAAATATTTGAAGATATAAAGAACTTAAAACGTAAAAGTTTTTTTTCCAAAATTAGTAAATTCGGCATCAAGTAACCCCCCCCAAAAGGGTTGCTATGCCGTAAAACAAAACAACCAAACCAAACACAGCATAAAACTTTTCCAAAATTACTGGATTCTTTCCAATAAATCTCCTTCCACCACTTCTCTGCTACTGCTACTCTTTTTTATTTACATCATTCTCTTATTCTTCTTTATGCTATTTCTGCTGCTCCTCCTCCTCCTCTTACTACTACTACTGTCTCCTTTATTTCTTCTTCCCACTATTTGTCGTCTTATCCACCAATTATCATCCGTTTAAAACGTTCAATTTTCAAACCAGTCACAATTTTGTAGTCTAAAATTTGTTAATATCTAGTTGTATGCTTCAATGAGTTCAGAAGTGGAGAGCACTAGTGTTGGATTTAGTTGGCTCTATCGTCCAGTGTATTGAGCAGCGGATGAGCAGAATAATGTAAATCTAAGTTGAACTGATTCCATATTTTTCTGAAATGGTTATCTTACAGAGTTGTGGAAAGGTGAGAGCGAGAGGACACAATTCCCAACTCGACCCGAATACATGATTGCAAAATTCTTTTACCATTTTACAATTCTTTTACGATATATTCAACACTACCGTGCTTGAATATATGGTTAAGTGGCAGTTTTAGTCATTTCGAACTGCTTTAAAGCTTCACCACTCATTTTTTGACCAAATTTAAAAAAATTATTAAAATTTATAAATCACCTTCTCAGCTATATTGTGAAAAAATTTTTTTTCAATTTTCGTTCAGTAAAATAAGTTATGATGAAATTAGTGGTGTTCAAAATCGTAAAAAGACATAAGGAAGTGAGCGACGTTTTTTTTTATGACTGGTTTCCATAGCAACCACCCCACTTTAGTGATTAGTGTTGCTACTAATTCACTGCTGTCGCGAAACAAGAAGTAACAAGTGAAACAGAATGAAAGAGATATAATTGGGGGATTTTGTTGCAGTAGACGAGTGACGTACATCGTTATTACATATGTGTATGTTCTGTTTAAGGGGGGGAAAATGACTGAAATTAAACAAAAAACAAGTGAATTTATTGGGAGCTTGGAAAAATAATGGATTATGATAGAAAAATGCAAGCATTAAAAGTAGTATGGTTAAGCTTAATCATGGAAAAGTAAAGGACTAGTTGTTAAAACGGGAAAAGAAAAGGACAAGATGTTCTAGTAAAAAATATAATAAATTTATAAATTTATAAAAAATATTGCAGCATTAAATTAAAAAAAAAATTCTATTTAACATTATATAATCAATTCTTAATGCTGCAATATTTTATTTATTTAAGTTATAAATTTATATTTTTTACTAGAATATCTTGTCCTTTTCTTTTCCAGTTTTAACAACTAGTCCTTTACTTTTCCATGTTTAAGCTTAACCATATTGCTTTTCATGCTCGCATTTTTCTATTGTAACAATAGTTCATTATAGTTTTGCACAACTAGGTATCTCATCGGCATATAAAAAACAATTTTTCAAAGTTTCCACATCCTATAAAGAGGACTCTTATTAATATATATATACTAGCAGGCCACCCGACGTTGCCCTGTAATAAAATCTGCTTAAATATGATATTTTGATCAATGCAGATTTTGCGTGTTTTAAAACAGTTTTTTTATCCTATATTTTTTATCTTATTCCAAGATGCTTCTATGAGTCAACACATTTTCAACTTCATATTTAAAAAAAAAAATCACTGTTTGATTTTTCTAGTGACACTATGCCACAAGGAGGGAAAAAAAATAAATACAAACTTTTTATTCCTGATGAAGACGTATATCCTCGAAACTAAGTTGATGTAAAAATTTTAAATAAATAATAAAAAATAATAAAAGATGAGGATAACAGTCCACAAATAAATATTTATTTTATTTATTTGTGGACTGTTATCCTCATCTTTTTATAGTTGCTATTTCACAACGTTTTCAGCCAACTATTCCTCTGGCCTTCGTCAGGTTGTTAACCGCAACAGGAATGTTGAAGCTTCAACTGTATCTTCAGTAATTACTGTCTTCTATAGTTGTTAAATAATATATACCATTCGGTACGGATCCGACAATAGAAGACCCGACAAAAGAAACACGGATTTATAAGACCAAAAGATCCAACCTTGATCACCCCTTTGGGGCCCGTGGCGCAGTGGATAGAGACGTTGCATCTCTACAGTTCCAGGTGAGCATTGTTTGAAGATAGCGGTTTCAATCCCACTCCAAGCCAGCCAAAGGATTAGTTGGCCAAAACGTGGTGAGATGATAACAACTATGAAAGGCAGTAATTACTGAAAATACAGTTAAAGATTCAGCTTTCTTATCCCGTTGCGGTTAACAACCTAATGAAGACTAAAGGAAAAGTTGGCCGAAACGTTTTGAACTAATAACTATAAAAAGATTAGGATAATAATCTGCAAATAAATAAATAAATAAAAATATACAAATTTCTCATCTCAAAAAAAGAATTCCATTAATTAATATAAATAAATGTTTATTTAAAAAAAAAAAAACTGCATTGTATTGGCTTCTTCCAAATTCCAATTAAAAAAAATATCGATAAGAAAACTCTTTCTTACACTACTGTATCTACCATTTGAAAACTGGTTTTCTGACTTTCAGTAATAACCTACTTTTTGTGTTCATTGCAAATTGATAAGCTTGCTTTTAATAAAAATATTGAATTTCATGGCCTGTAAAATTTAATTTCAATGCAAACAGTTTTGCTGCATGACTTAACTAGAATCTGTTAACATTTAAATTTCAACACAGGAAGCAGGAAGGGAATTCCAATGTCTAATACTTTGAGGGAAGAAACTATTAGAGCAGAAGTGACCTCTACACTTAAGGGGTGAGATTTTGCTGGTTGTGGGGGTTAGTTCAGGGTATCTACAATAAGGGGGCACAAGTGCTATGAGTTTGTCAGAGCACATTCCATTAAATTACTTGTACAACAGGAATTCAACATTTTGGTGATGGGACTGGGATTGGAAGTTTGTTGATAGTGCGGGACCTATGAGGTTGGAGACATTTTTCTTTTGGACCCTGTCTAAGGAGGTGAGATTAGTGAGAGATGCACCAACCTAGATGTGGCAACAATACTCCATGTATGGGCAAATGGTGGCCTGGTAGAGATACATGATACTATCAGGTGTGAGTAGTTTTCTAGCACGGTGAAGAGAGCCCACCTTCTTTACAGCAGCCTTGGCAATGTCTTCAATATATTTGATCCAATTCATGTTACCTGTGAATATTAAGCCGAGGAATTTGAATGATGAGTCATTGGGTAGTGTTAGTATTCATGTCAAATTGGTCCCCCCGATTTATCAGCGAGGGACCTATGTTTTCAGTGGAATCCATGCGTCGGGACTATTGCCAGATAACCGTTCATTAGTTTTTCCTGAAATTTTGCCACAAATTGTATTTCATTAATTAATGTGCACAGTAAAAAAAATTTTTTTTGCAAAAATTCTCATTGTGTCCCCAGGGGGCTCAAAAGAGGTAAAAAATGGCCCAAAATGATACGTTTTGTCTCATAACTTTTGATCCATCCGCTAGATTTTTCTGAGACTTGGCCAAAATGTAGAGCCCATTGTTAATATAAATCCAGTATGGTGACCCTGGCAAAATTCTGATTTGCGTCCCTGGGAACTTTTAGTGCTAAAAACACCCCTTTTTGTGGCTCTTTTTCATATTTCTCAACAAAAACTTGATATGTCTGACTATATAATGGTTTTTCATGGTGCTCAACTCAAATATACATGTGTTACCTATTTACATTGGGATTCGGCGTCCCCAGATGTTTAAAAGAAGTCAAAAATGCCCCAAAATTGCTAAAAAATGACACTTTTTGCCCCATAGCGTTTAATCCATCCATTAGATTTTCCTGAAACTTGGCCAAAATGTGGAGGCCATTGTTCTTAATATAAATTCAGTATGGATGACCCAGACAAAATTCTGGTTCGCATCCCTCTAGGACTTTTAGGGATAAAAACATGCCTTTTTGGAGTTCTTTTTTTATATTACTCAAAAACTTGATATGTATGTCTTTATCGTGGAAAAAAGATAAGAAGGCCAGAAAATGAGTTGGCCGAAACAACAACTATGATAAGGATAACAGTCCGCAAAAAGAATGAATGCACAAATTATGAAGCCTCATCTCAAAGGATTCCAAAAACAAAGACTATTACTCATATAAGTAAATATCGTATGACTTGGTTCGATTCCGTTTGTTGGCATCGGTTTCCTCATTTCTTTCTAAAACCAGGTACTTACGCGGATACTGCATGAAGATTCCCAATATCTAAAGTGGGTGGAAAAAAAAGTGCTTTTTTTTTAAATTTTAAAATCTAGGGAGTTACTGCTTATCAAGGTCCAGAAGCTACTTGAGGATAAGGGTTAATGAGTGTTAGGTAAGACAGCATTGATGATCAGTAAGGGTGGAAAATTTAGTGGGATTTGATTAAGAAGATGGCTAAACAAGAACTTGTTCGTGTCAGATATGAAAACGACCGTGTTTTAGTTAGCTGTGAAGCAGCCTTGCGGTATTATTCCACAAACGGACAGTTCTAGAAAAGAAGCTTTGCTAATGGAATTTTCATTTAGCTTTAGGCAAAGATAGTAAGGGAAATTGTTGACGATGGTTATATTAAATTTAGCATGCCCATTCCTCAGTATCGACTTCAGCACCGACATCTCTCCCTCTCAAGACTGAAAGGAGGCCAACAATATTGTAGGTGCTGAAGACATTTTGCAATATTGGTCAAAGCGAATGTGCAAATTGATGGCAGCTGCACCACAATTCACTCTGTATCCAAGTATTTTTATCAATCGTAGCCATCTTGGATAATGGAAGAATTTCTATCGAGTTTTTGCAATATTACAACTTTGAAGTACCGTTTCCATATAATGGTTTAATCCCATTATGCTTTGAAGAAATAATCAATTCTCGTCGGCTTTCCCTTGTCCATCCCCAACTCTTCCAAGCTCTCCATTCCCTTCCTTTTCTCAAGAGAAAAATTGTTTTTGGATATTCGAGAGAAGATCAAGCTTATAATTACATCTCTTGGGTAAATGTGAATGTTACAAGTCTGCGTTGTGAACTGCGGCTTGAGTTTGTAAAATATATGTGTACTTGTTGAAAACCCATCCACTGCATGGCACAATGATAAAAGACGACTTTGGAAATATGAAACTTAATGGAACAGATCTGCCAATTCTAACAATTTTCTCATCACTTTCTGGATCTCATAACTAAATGTCCTTTATCTTGATTAATTTAAAAAAAAGTTAAATGCATCATTATAAAAAAACTGACTAGTTTTTTGGGGCATATCTCGTAATACCTCAGAGGCCTCCAGAGCTCTGCTACTGTGTAAATTACACTCAAATGGAATTCTTATTTTCTGTTTCTTTTTTGTACCTTTTTATCCTTTCTCCTTTTCCGCCTCACTTTCTCTCTCTCTCTTCATCCCCAACTTTCTTTCTCTCTCTCTCTCTTCATCCCCAACTTTCTTTCTCTCTCTCTTCATCCCCAACTTTCTTTCTCTCTCTCTTCATCCCCAACTTTCTTTCTCTCTCTCTTCATCCCCAACTTTCTTTCTCTCTCTCTCTCTTCATCCCTTCTCTCTTTATATATATATTTTCTATATTTCTCTCATTCTTCTTCCACCTCTCTCTTTTTTTTCTTTGTCTGTTAACTTTCTCTCTCTTTCTCCACTCTCTCTCTTTCTCGGTTGGTGAGTGGAAGGGGGGGGGGGGTAAAAAATAAACTTTACTATTCATGGGAGAAGGGAAGAAAAGTACAGAATGAAAATGTTTTTTTTTTCATCTTCCCAATTTTGTATAACAGAAAATTATAAACTTTTAAATTATTAAAATAGCCGTGCACTTTCACATCTGTGCATCAGATAAAAGTGTGGGAATTGACCTAGAAATCCCGGGGGGGGGGGGAAGACATACTCATTAATTTCGTCTAGAATTGCCAATGGGAACGCCAAACATTTTATTTTCTTCACCAAATAACATGACTTTACAGAAGGGTCAAAGTACTTTTAGGATTTGCACTCTGTGACACAGAAACTGTCGATGACCTTTCACCCTACCCCCTCTACCTGTTGCTGCATGTCCATCCATAGTTGCTCTGTCGCATGTCAATCTGAAATGACTCGTCATGTTTCAGTTGGAAAATTACATATATATTTTTAGAATACTCTTATGGCTGTTGATTATGACAGCCCGCTTACACGACTTCACTTGCATTTAAAAATTAATTCCCGGTGGCTGAAAGAAAAAACACTAGCATACAAAACCGAGGTTTGCCTTGTTGACTGGGTTCAAATCTCCCGATCAGCAGTAATTATCATTTCTTGCACTGATGATTGCATAAAGATGAAACGCTAATGTTTGTTGGTATAAAAAATTATTAATATTTATAGAAAGAAAAAATATCATATATTCATATAAAATGTTACCAGGAGTTGTATATTTTGTGTCGATTTTCCGTATCTAAGATTTCTTAAAAAATTCAATTTATAACATATAATCAATTCTTAATGTTGCAATATTTTAAGTTATAAATTTATATTTTTTACTAGAATATCTTGTCTTTTTCTTTTCCAGTTTTAACAACTCGTCCTTTACTTTTCCATGTTTAAATTTTAATCATATTACTTTTTATGCTCGCAGTTTTCTAACTACTTAATTTACTCACTTAAATTTAATATACGAAAGTATAAATTTATGTGTAAACTTTAAGTATTTACTTCAAAAGTGCTCAATACGTAGGTAGAGCTAGTTAGTAAGTTATAAAATATATATGGCGATTAAGCTACACTGAATATTCCACGTTTCATCCACTCTAGGACTCTTCAGGCTTATACGCATAAGCCTGAAGAGTCCTAGAGTAAATGAAACGCGGAATATTCAGTGTAGCTTAATCGCCATATACATTTTATAACTTGCTATATATATATATATATATATATATATATATATATATATCAAGCCCCTTTAAGAATATTTAAGGATGGGCACTGTCTGGGAAGTGTAAATTAAGAGGCAACTAGCATTTATGCAACGTTAACAACTTCCATCATTCGAACTATGGATTGTCTAATATCTGCGCCCGAATTGAGGTTTATTACTTCTTAATTCTCTTAATTCAGCGGGAATTGGCATCCTACATTAATGATTGCGTAAGCATGAAACGCTAGTTTCTGTAGGTATAAAAGAATTATTTCATTTTATATCTATCTATATATATAAAAGTGAAAGTGTCTGTCTGTGTGTCTACATTTCCCTACGCAATAACTCTATCAATTTTCAGTCTACAGACTCGAAATTTGATATACAGGGTACTGAGATTTGGGAAAATCTATGTGATCGGTTTTCGGCCAGAAATTTGACCGTTAAGTTCAACGATTTGACCTTTGAGAACTCTACCAAACTCCGACAATTTTGGGTCTAAACATTTGAAATTTTAGATAAAGGCTCCTTGGACATGGATCTAACTTAATAAATTGATTTGAGCTCAAAACAATAAATTTTAAGAGGTCATAATAGGGGTTAAAGTTAAAAAAAATTGACCGTTTTTTTTTTTTTTTTTTTTTTTTTTTTTTTTTTTTTTTTTTTGCTCAGCATACACCTCCACACACCCGGGCAATGCCGGGCACCCATGCTAGTATATATATATATATATATATATATATATATATATATATATTGTGATGATTGATTTTGCACTATGAAGCAGATACCGTCAAGAATTGTAAATGTCAACTGAATTAAAGGAATGAATTATAAGATGGTCAACATCATGAACTTTGGAATATAGTCTTTTGTCATTTGTTCACTATATATATATATATATATATATACACACACACACACACACACACACACACACACACACACTAAATGCAAAATAGTTCCGGCCTGGTTTTCGTATTTTGAAATTTTTGTATGCTCAGGGGCGTTTTCCACATAAATTTTCTAATCCATTCCAAGCCCCATGAAAACATTTATAATATAGGTAAAACCAGAATGAAAAAAGAACCAAATAGTATCTAACCTAATCGTAAATACCTTTTACATGCTTTTCATTTTTTTTTTACTATTCTTTGATATCTAAATATAAACTCCACCACCCTTTACAAAAATTTCAAAGGGTGTTAAAATGTTTTTGATAGATGTGTTTGCTTCCCCACGCAAGCAAAATATGGCACAAGGTTGGTTTTTATGTGGGGTGAAGCAGGAGGGGCGGGGGGAGGGAATGGTATATATAGGGTTGCCCCTACATGTACCAACAACCAATTGCCACAAGGGCAATGGTCTCAAACTGCAACATCTGGGAACAGATGGTATTTATTTGCTCCCCCACTGAGCAAATTAGGCACAAGGCCGTTTTTAATGTGAGGTAAAAACCAGCTCCCCTAAAAGGGGTCACTCTGGTTACCAAAAATAATAATTGTCCCAGTATAGAGGGTTTCCCCTCCATTGACTGGTACAAATTATCTTAAGTGTAGTATCTGCCGGAACAGATACTACACTTTGATCTTGGCCAAAAGGCCAAGGAAGGGGCGGTATTGCGATGTGGAGGGTAGTTATTTAATTGCCGCCCACATCTGCAATATTTGGCACAAGGCCTGGAAAGTGGGAACCCCGCAGGCTCCCCTAAAGGAGGGACACTCCTGCACTTTTAAAAATTGCCTGAGTAACCCCGTCGGCATTTCCCGGTCGGGGCGCCTCAGGCAGCAAGCAATAAACTTGCCCCACCGGAAAGCCCAGTGGCAAGGCCTGGGAGGGTGGATCTCCTAGGTATTACCCAGGCGGCGTACCTCAGTCCAACAGGTGCTGGGCCGGTTCCCGGCCCTTCACCTGTTGGGCTGAGTGTCAAGTGACGAATCCTTAACGTGTACTACCCTGTCTCCCTGCAGCCGATGCCGCTAGGAGACACATCCCATCACAACAGTGTTATAATGGGGTATGTGGAGGGTATGACTCCCAGAATTTGGACAATCTTATTTATAAGTACGTGTTAGGATTATCAACCAATGAGAAGCCTCCGACCTCATTATAAAAATATCAAATTTTGGATTCCAGTCAGTTCGCTGTCAGTCTCCGTCTTGAACCACTGCTGATTCAGACTGCATTGATTCTTTGCTGACTAGATCTACTGCTGCCATCTTGTTCTACAGAATCACTCAAGAACTGCATTGATTCTTTGCCAATTGGATTTACTACCGTCATCTTTGTTCTCCAGAATGGCTCAACACTCAACAGAGGGTATATGATAAAAATTAAAGCAGAAAATTTTATTCTTCAAATGTGTTTAAAAAATTGTAATGTGTTAGCTTTTTTGACTTTTAAAGTAATTTTAATTTAGGGAGGGCTTAAGTTGAAAAAATAAATTCAAGTCCAAGAAAAAAAATAAAATCAACACAAATATTTCAAGAAAATTCCGAAAAATTTTTTTAATCAATTTTGAAAAGATTTTTTGAAGAATCAGTCACCTGATCACTCGTATCTTTCGTATCTTAAATTTTTTTCGTATGCAAGGAAAAAATTCACATCATATTTTTAAGCTGAAAATTTTGTAAGTGAAGCCTTTCATATCTAGAGGTCCCACTGTGTGTGTATGTGTCCGCGCGCACGTGTGTGTGTATATATATATATAATCATCCCAGAATTAATTTATATATATACCAAGCCTCAATAAAGAAAACAACAACAATAACAATCACTCTTGACAACAATCGAATGCACCAATAGAAAGCGATTGAGAAGAATATGGCTGTACAACAACTTTTGGGCGCAATAATATACAGCATGTCAACTGAAATAAAAATGACCGTTCGGCAAAGTGAAAAGATATCGAACAAAATCGGAAAAAAGAACTCCGTGTTCAATCAGACGTGCTTGAATAATGACTTGCTGTCAAAATATATGTAAGTTCTGTTTGAAAGAATACTGGGCTATGTGTACAATAACTGCTTTCTTGGATCTATCCGAATCCGAGATTCTGATTTTTCGTGCTATATAACCACACTGATGAGTCTTTATGATGTGTAATAAGCACTTGTTTATGGATATAAGTGATTATTAAATCTTATATATAATAAAACAATATTCTTTGAGCTTAATTTTTATTTATTTATTTTTTTTTTACAACACACAGTAAAGTTATATACGTATTACTCAAACTTCTTCTCACCTGCTCCACACGAGCAAAAAGGAGATAGAATCTCCAAAACAGGGATCTACATTGCGAGTGAAACAGTCGCATTTGCAAGTGATTTTTCATGGTGGCGACTAGCAATAATGAAACGCTTATCTTTTGGCGATTGTGTTTCTTTCACCGACAATCTTCCAAGGCTCACTGCTGCTGCTGAGTGAAAATATCTTTTAAACTTCTTTTTTTAATAAAACAAAGTTACATTATTTAAACAATAAAAGCTTAATACTCTTTTTTTTTTTTTAACGAAGGCTGTTTAAAAAATATCTGAAGAAATTAGAATGTTTATAGCTCCAAGTATGAACATAAAATTTGTTGTATATTTAGAATTATACTTATTCAAAAATATACAGAAAAAAATCTTTATGATGTACATACTCGTCATGAAACGAACATGCCATATTCTAAAAATCATGTGGGTTTGGCTAGTAAACGAAAACATTTAGTTGTCAAAGGTCAAGTAAAAATAAATTTGTCCATCTAGCCCTGAAAAAGAACATCCACGTGCACTCTGATCATCAGAGAAAGATTTTACTATATTCTGTGTTACATGTCACTCCAAACGTCCTGTTTATAATGTAATTTCCTGAACACATCAGCTTAAATTTCTACTGGAATTTTCCGCTTTTCTGCTTAATCTAACTTTCATGTGGAAAATCCCGTTTCTAAAATTATTTAACACACCCACGTGCAAGCAGTGCTACAATAAGGAACAGTTTCAAAAAGTGTACATATAATACAGAAATATTTTTCTTTTATCACTTTGACTGGGTTTGAACAATTTTTTTTTTTTTTTACTCCTAATCTAATATATAAAAAGCTATGTTTGTCTCCATATTTTCAAACTCTATCTCTCCCGAAACTAAAAGTCGCAGAGCAGCGCTAGGGACCTCAAATGATTAGATTTTTTATGGACCGTTCTTTTTAAGGATATTTAACCGGTTAAAAATTTTTTTTTAAGGGGGTCAAAAATGGGTCCAGATTGACAAAAAATCGTTATACATTTTGTACATTCATTTTAATTTGTTTTTAATTTTTAATCAGTTCACATGAGTGTCATGTTGGTACAGTGGTAACGTCACCAGCTTTGTTGCAGTTTTGCTTTTGGTTTCGATTCTAGCTGATGGCACCAAATACCATTTTTTTTTTCTTTTTTTTTTTTCTTTGTTACTTTTGAAATCACGACACTATGATAATATATACGAAATCTGACAAATTAAAATATCATATTTAAGTGTATTTTACGCCCGGACAACCCCCCTCCTCCACTAGTGTTTGTATATGAACTTTCTGATTTGTTCAATATGTGCATAAGTCATTTGAATTTCGTATAGTAAGAAAGTGGTGAGACAAGAAAAAAAAAAAAAAAAAATGAACTCGTTGATTGTCTGTTTATCGACTTGTATCAGCTTGTGTGTACCGTCTCGCACAGCAAGTTCTAAAATGTTTACTTGAAGCTGTTTGATAAAAAAAAAAAAAACTCCCACCCTCAAGTATTTTTTTTCCTTTTCTTTTTTCGCTATCCAAACAATAGAACACCAGAAAAGTCGATTGACCAGTATTGATTCGAAAATGTCAGTTTTTTGTACATTCATTACATTTCTAATAGTGTACGATGTATATATATATATATATATATATATATATATATATATATGTATATGTACGGGCAAAAATGGCGGAAAAAACGTAGGGGGACATAATTTTGTAAGCTGATTTATCATAGTTTTTTTTGTAGGTTTCCGATTACTTTTTGATTGTATTTGAAAGATTAAAGCCTAGAGTTAATTTGCAAAAAGAAAAATTGTTTGTACACGTGGGGTGGGAGGAAGGTTATAATGAAACATGTTTCACGGCAACATTCGGAAACTGACAAATTTAGTTAAATTATGAAGTTAAAGAAATTCATTGTAAAAATCCTTTGAAAGATAAGTATTAGTTTTCTGGATTTATTTCAAAGATAATTAATAAAGTCCCAAGATATTGTATTAAATAAAAAAAAACAAACACTTTGTTTGTACAAAAAAATAACTTAATTAGCCCCCAGAAGCGAGAGATTCTGGCTTCACAGAATCACAACAAAGGAAAAATCGTCCAAGTGTTGATTCTATGGAAGCCCAAAATGCCAGAAAGTAAAAAAAAATTTAAAAAACTGTCTGAAAATGTCGTCAGGTAGTTATAGGGATGCAGGGAGATTTTCGTTTATTCCCCCCCCTCCCAGCTATGCATCTGTACATTCCTATCGTGAAAGTTTGTATAATTTTTACCATTTTTTAATTCAATTATTTTTCGATGTTCCTGCTTTTAAATTTAAAAAAAACAAAAAAAAAAACAAAAAAAAATTATTTTTCAGGATTATAAAATATATATAAAAATTATGTTACACCGAAAATTTCACATTCATTCAAGCAAGGAAATCTTAAATATACAAATTATGCAAAATATGTAATCTAACAAAAAAAAAAAAGTAGAGATAGTTTTTGCAATTATAATTTTTTTCTGTGTGTGAAAATATTAAATAAACAATGCTTAATTCAATGATAATATTGGATGTTCGAGAAATTAATTTTTCTTGGAGTTCTATCGAATTCATCAATACGGACTTTAGGGGCTTTTTTTGTAATGTTCCTGTAAAAAAATTAATTTTTCTTTTCTTTTTTATTGTTACAATTTACGATGCTTTATTTTCATAAAAAAGCAAAAATAAATTCATTTTTTTTTTTTTTTTTTTAAAACTACTGAAAACCGTAAGGTGTTTTTTGTTTCAAACAAGATAATATATTTCCACTAAGATTCAAATAAAAAAATACAGTAGAACCCCGGGATACAGCATTAAAAATTGGTAACAAAATACAGTAGCGTATATAATACACATGTATATTATACAATAACATTATAAATAATACCGTAAGACTGGGCAAATACCGTAACCAGGAGCTGGAAAAACATATTCCACATTGTAACCTGAAAAAAACTTAATCTTAACGTATTCCAGGGTTCTACTGTAATATTGGTCATCATTTGATAAATACTGAAAATTTAATTAAAATCTGTTAATTTCCTGATTTTTGGCGAATTTTTAAGTAAAGGGAGGGGTCAAAATATTAATATATTTTGTGCATCGGCATTCATTTTGCACGTACTTATATATACAATGGATACCCCCTGCAAGAGTGCATGCATGTGTAATTGTTGTGGGGAATTTCCACACAAGTTTTGCCCCTGGCAGAATGAAAGAAAACCAATCAGAATTACAATAGGCTCACTTTCTAAACAAATTTTATTAAAGCAAAAAGATCGAAGCTGCAAAAGATGTGTCATCTTCATCTATCTGCAATAATGGGTGGGTGACACCCCAAAGGGGTAATTGTTCATCTTCAATAAAAGCTGGGTTTAAAATCTGCTGACGAAGAATGCTGCACAGGTTGAAGAGTTGAGTGATATCTTCCAAGATGTTCACTGCAAGTCGGATAGCCTCAGGGAGTCTACTGTTCAAATGGGGCCACATGACAGATCAAACTGTAGACCTTAATTTCGTCTCTGACAGACATCATATTGTAATGAGGAAAGTCAATTGACTAACAGAGCACAACCGTGTACGAAGAATATAATATTTTGCCCAACATAAGGACATTGGTGTTTGCGCGTCTCAGTGAGACAGTGATTTGAGGCTACAAGCCTCGAGTGAGAATTCTATCGTCCATTCCAACCCGTGTCTCTATCGAATCTGATGATCTGAAAGGATAAATTTGGCAGCAAGCACATCCTCAGCAGTTAGTAAATAACAAGCAATCTGAATGGTTTAAACAAAATCGTGAGCGGACAAACCGACCAATGAGGAGCCTGCTTATTTCTGCAGAATTTCTCACATTGTGTAGCAAGGGTTGTGCAATCAACTACACCTTTCCTGAATCATCACTGTTGAGGACGACTGGAAAAAATGCCGACATAAGAGAAGAGCACATACGGCACCTGGTATACCCAAATGGTCACCCATTTAGTACTGACCAGGCTCAACGTTGCTTAACTGACGTTATCTGGTGTGTTAACGTATATGCATATAGTTAGCATAAAAAATGTTTCTGAATTTTTTAGATGAGAATTAATAAATCATATTAGTTGAATTATTCAGACTGCAGTTCTCATCCTAAATGTTTTTTATACAACGTTTCGGCCGATGTAACCTCCGAGCTTTCTATAGGTGTGTATCTTATTGAACTCTGGAATCTGCACAGAATTTCAAACGGAATCCTTTATTTAATTCACGGGGGTAGCATGTTCTTGTCCCATCATCCATGACTGGGTAAGTATCTGGTCATGGCTAGGTTAAAGGTTCAATTCTTCAGTGCGGACATGCAACATACACCCGAGGAAGATCGAAGGTTACATCGACCGAAACGTTGCGGAAATAACACTCAAGATGAGAACAGTACTTCAGATATATCCAAATAATACAAATCTTTATTTATTCCTGTTATTTATCGGACACTCAATCAGAAGCGTTTCTATAACGACAAAGTTCGCAAACAAATGTGTCTGAATCAATAATTTGTTCTCCTACTCTTTCTTTCTCTCGTTGAATAAATTGGACATTAAGATCTGTGAGTTAATGCCACCAGATGGCGTAACACGCAGCTTATATTTACTACTATTCTGAGTGTCCACTGGGGTTGGGCAAGAATGAGTATTCAGTTTTTCTCACAAAACAAACAAAACTAAATATGCACTCAGTAGAGTGCATATCTCCACCAACGGCCAGAAGTTTTAGTTCATATCTGACTTGAAATCGCCAAAAGAATTTATTTGGAGATTTCAAGTCAGATTTTTTTTTTCTTTTGAAGAATATTACCTTACTGGCAGAGATGGAGGGTCAGCAAAAAAAAAAAAAAAAAAAAAAAAAAATCCGACTCTTGAGTTTTAAAAAAAAAATTTTTTTAAACGCCGTTTTATGTCCTGCAAGAAATTCTGTTATATTCAAAAGATGAAAAGTTTGAAAAAAAGAAAATAAATAAAAATTTGAAACAGTTTTTTTTTTTTTTCTTTCTGCCTAGTGTTTTTACCGAGATTAATTCTAACCTAACCATCAACTAAATTTTAGGTTTAGTTTGGCAAAAGTCTGTTTGATTCGGTTCAAATTTTATAGAAGCAACCCAAGATACTTATGTTTTTGGCGCTTCTATACTATTGGAACGAAACGTTGGAAATCGTAATACTGAATTTCACATGAAAACAATGGTATCTATGTATTCCTTGTATTTTTAAGATGATTATATCCAAAAATTACGAAAATCGATAAAGGTAGAAAATTATTTATTAAAGAAAATAAAAATAGAATTTGATGAAAACGATTGTAAGATAGAGTTCAAAAGGGAGGCAATTTTCCTTTGCGATTTAAACAAGATGGCCGCAATTTTTCATCTGCTACCACAATTAAAGTTGTTGTTTTTTAAATAATTCATTAATATCCAGGTAATTTCGACTGCATAATTTGAAAACTACCATTGTAATTTATTAGAATTGACAAAAAAAAAAAAAAAAAATCAGTAGAAACCATTGCTTTTTATTTGAAAACTCCATTTATCGACTATAAAATCTCGTCTCAATAGTGTAGAAGCGCCATTTAAAAAAATTTTTTTTTTAGAAGTGGCACTCATCAAAGGTGAGTTGAACTTATTTCCTCTGAAGGAGGAAGTTTCATGGGAATATCATACACACCAGCAATCTCTAGTATGAAAAAAATTTTATGTTTAAAGTTTTTTATATCTTCAAATATTTATTCACGGTGTTTAGTTTGGTTGTTTTGTTTTATGGCATATCAATCCTTTTCGAGTTATTTAATGATGAAAATGAGGAAAAAAAAAACTCCAATAACATTTATATTTAATATTTAACGGTTAAAAAACCCAGACAGGTGTGAAATTATCTTCTATCTTCAAATATATAAAAGGCAAGATGTGATCTTGATGAAATTAGTATTGTTTTGAAGCTCGGCGTTTCGGACAACAAATATCGAAAAATTGGCCCAAAACATTAATTCCTTCACCCCCAACTGCCGTTTCTTACAAGGAGGGGTCGTTTTTTTCGTCAACATTTTTGCAAGACATCGTCTCCTTTCGATTGACTACCCCTAATTTCAACGCTCGCGACTTCTGGTTTCGCCATGGACACATCAGCTAAAATATTACATTTTTTTCACCTTCTTTTCCTCCTTGTGTTACGGGTTCAAGCTTGTCTACCTATTACCACTTTTTTTTTTTTTTTTTTTAAAACACCTCTCTCCACCCGAGGTTCCTTATTACACCACTTCGACACACCCAGGCAATGCTGGGTACCCCTGCTAGTTAAAAATAAAAATGAAATGTCTTTTCAAATTTTCGAATAATAAAATATTCTTTTTCTTCCTCTTATATGCCATGGTGGTGGTGATAAGTCCTGGCATGACTTGAGGTGTTTCGAGTTAATTTAAAATTATGGCTATATGTCTGATTACAGTTTTTGGCATCTGTCGAACGTGTTTATCTATAAATATAAAAGCGAAAAGGAATGTATGTATGTATGTATGTATGTATGTATGTTCGCTTTTTGTGTATGTCCGCAAAAGGCTTTTTTCGCTGGGCTTCTTGGTCGGCTCGCTCCTTCTTAAAACTTTTTATATGCTGTCTAAATGATAATATCTATGAGTTACGAACGGGGATCGTGTGTGTGTATTTAATTTGCCCGACTTTCACAAGCTACATTTTCCAGATTTTTGGATTGCCGCCTGTTTCTTTCGCTTTTCAGTATAAAAAAGCAAACTTGATTCAAGTCGGCAGTTCCTGGTGGTATCCAGAAAGTGATGTAAACGTTTGGTCCATGTTGGCTTTTCACCGTCATATCAGATGACAATTGCTTTCATTTGGACACTCCCCTAATAAACGAGGGTACCGGTTTTCCCCAAAGTTGGGTAAAAACAAACAAACCGGATTTTGACCTCATTAAAAACTGTCCCGCAGAAAATATTAACTGCGACCTCTGTATTTGACCTCATTAAGTCAATTCTTTTCCTACTTAAATAAATTCAAACATCTTTCAGTAACTCTTTCTTGTTGGCCGAGCGGTTAACGTGTCATGTTTTTTTCACATTTTATTTTCCAACTCCGCCTCCGGGCTTCGGGTTCGATCCTACCTATCAAAATTTTTTACCCCCCCCCCCCTGTTTCTTTTTGATTTAAGAGCACACACATCTTGAAACACCCGGGCAACGCCGGGTACCCCCGCTAGTCTATAAATATAAAAGCGAAAATGTGTGTGTGTATGTATGTGTGTGCACTTTTTCTGTATGTCTGCTAAAGGCTTTTTTCAGGAAGGCGCTCGGTGGGCTCACTTGTTCTTAAAACTTTTTATATGCTGTCTAGATGATAATATGTACAACTTAACAACAGGGGTTGCGTGTGTATTTAATTTGCCCGACTTTCAAATGCTATTTTTTTCCAGATTTTTAGATCACCGCATGTTTCTTTTGCTATTCGGTATAAAAAAAGCGAAACTGGATTCGAATTGGCCGGGTGGTTTACAGAAAGTGATGTAAACGTTTGGTCAATGTCGGCTTTTCACCATCATATCAGGCAATTGCTTTCATTTGGACAACACTCCCTTAATAAACGAGGGAGCTGCTTTTCCTCCTTTTTTAAGAATTAAATTAATTAAGAAGGTCAAATAGAAGTCACATAGCGTTTGGGTTAGTTTACCCAAATTTAACTGTTTCTTTCCCCAACAGATGTTGGGGAGGGGGAAGCAGCTCCCAATTGTCCAGATATTGTCCAGATTGAATAGCAACTGTCAAAGCTGATTGCTTCTGGACGTTTTTCCCGGCGCAATGCCGAAGACGTCGTTTGAGTTTAGTTTCACTTTATTTATACTAAAAAGCCCAATCAACACGCGAGAAGCCAAAATAGCAATAATTTTGCAAAAATCGACGTAAATAAATCTATATGCTACGCGCTTTCCTAATTCCTAGATATTATTATATAGGACCTATATACACAGTTGTAAGCGATAGTAACGAACCCGGGACCGTGTGCGAGAAAAGCCTTTTGAAGACATGCATGAAATGGTCACACACATTTTGCCTTTTATATATATATATAGATAGATAATACTAATTGTAAGTTCAAAGGTTATATTTAGCTTGTTACATCAAGTGGCTTTATGTGTTGTCTGGAACGATCTGTAGATGCCACTGACACCACATACTATGGCGTTTCTTCTTTGGTAGTACCAAATCAGGCTGTGAGAAGATAACCTTTATATTTGGTGCATTTTAGGTTATTAAAAAGGAACTCCCTGTATAAAACACTCAATAATAAATTTAAAATTTAACGGTTAGAAAGACCAGACGAGTGTGAAATTGATTTTAATAAATATTGCTATTTATTAAAAACTAGCGGGGGATACCTGGCGTTGTCCGGGTGCTTGAAGGTGTGTGTGTATGCTCTTAAATAATAAAAAAAAAAAAAAGGTTTGGTAGATAGTTAGGATCGAACCTGAAGCGAAGTTGGAAAAAAAAAGTGAGACGTTAACCGCTTGGCCAGCAAGAAAGAGTACGGGAAAGACGTTTGAATTTATTTAAGTAGAATTGACAGGTGCCCGCTTAATGAGGTCAAATAGAAGTCGCAGAGTTAAAATTTATGACGACGTAAGCAATGGCTATTCAGATTATAGAAGGTTTGGTACTTTAAGCAGTATAAGGACCGTCCTATCGTCCAGGCAGTTTTTGGAAAATGCTGTAAAGCGCCGAATGAACGTTTCGTGATTTGCAAAAAAATATTTTCTGTGGGACAGTTATTAAAAAATAATACCACTTCAAAGTTAAAAACTAGCCAGTGATAAGTGTTATCTTCAACTCTTCTGCACGTATCATGGTTTTTGACTGAAACAAAAACATTGCACATAAATTCAGTTTGATCTAGTGCTACCAGATCAGGCTGTCTGAAGATGTGACATAAGATGCACCAAACATTGACATATTTATGTTTCTGAATTTTTGAGATGAGGATTGGTTATTCATATTATTAATAGTTAGCATTAAATAAACCAAAAAATGTTGATATGTCATAAAACAAAACAACCAAACCAAACACCACAAATAAATATTTGAAAATATAAAGAACTTGAAGTGTGAAGACTTTTTTTCCAAAATTGGTGAATTTGGCATTAAATGACTCCAAAAGGTTTGATATGCCATTAAATGAAACAACCAAAAATAATTATTGAGTTTGACGTTCACTGTTCAATTCTCTGAAAATCAGGATGGAGTTTAGAGAAAGGTAGAGTAGTGCATCAACAGATTTCAGCAAAAATGCCTCCCACACGAAATGTTCTGATTGGCTGATTATTGATGTCGTTCTGTGTTGATGCTTCTCCTTTCAGTTGACTGGCTTGCTGCACGCATGGTTGACCTTCACTAGATTTCCAGCTGGGTCTATACATGAAGTGGAAATTATCCGAGGGGGGAGGGCAGACATTAATGTCGTCTTTGATGACATCAAAACGAGTCTTTTAGGTACTATGGATTTTGAGATAAGGATTAATAATTTGTATTCTTTGGACTACTGTTTTCATCTTGAGTGTTATTTTCACAACGCAGCAAAATCAAATAATCAATAAAGTATTTGGTAAAATTGAGTTGTAAGCGATACTCATCTGGAAGTTGAAGATTCAGAATGCAATTGGAAATTGCTTAAGACTTCTTTCTACTCTGTCATGGCTGACAGAATCATCATCACCGTATATCATGAATCCTAAGATTCTGTTGTTGGCATTGGTCTTCTTGATATTTTTCTAGTCTGAATTATTTCTAGAAAGACATTATGTACGTATGTAACATAGTACACATGAGCACATGGGAAAACATGAGCAGCATCAAAGGATGGCTGGCTTGTGAAGAGATTAGCAGCAGCAACAGCAGAAAACTGCGCATATGCAAATTAGAAAGTGGCCGCAAAAGGAAAAAAGAGAAAAAGATGGACCATATAGTCAGGAAGAAAGTTGACATTGAAGAAAGAAAGAATGGGCTGGTTGTAGCCAGAGGGAGAAGAAAAGTGCACACCGGGTGAGATGGACGATGGCAAGAGAGTTCTAAGTGGTGTCGAGACAGGAATGTAAGGATAATAAAAAAACTTTTGTTAAAAAAAAAAGATGTTGACCCGGATTTTTTTTATTCATTTCTTTCGTCTTGTTTGTGTGTAACAGCAGGAACCACGTGAAAGTGTTCAAGATCCTAAGTGAAAATGATTTTGTAGAACAAACAGAGTTCGAACTTGGAACACCCAGATCGTCAGCCTGTGCCGTTAATCACTTAACCATTGTTACCTCCCAGCTGACGTAATGAGAGCATACTACCCCTATGGATTAAATAAAGGGTTCCGTTTGAAATTCTGTACGGATTCCTGAGTTCGATAGAAAGATCCCCAAGTTCAACAAGCTACATCTTTTGGAGGTTACATCGACCAAAACATGCAAATGACACTCAAGATGAGGACAGTAGTCTGAAGAATCCAAATAATACAAACCCTTTCTATTTATCTCTTTCTAACACCCCCCTCCCCCTCTTGCTTTCTCTAGACACTGGATAAAAATTGCTAACAAATTACAAGATTACATTACAAAGTTGCTCCAAATGCCCCTCTCCCCGGTTATAATATAATAATAACTTATTAATTAAAATATTTTAAAGAATAAAACTTATAATTTAAGGGCAGTAGATACTGGATTGTGGGTTTACCTTCAACAGCCTCGTAACTCAAGCTTCCCTTATTTTGTTCCTTAATCCTCATATTCCATGAGCAATGTTTCTGACAAAGTGGGAAGAATTGCTGTTTTCTGGGTCACAATCTATTCCATCTAACATTTATCATTGGCAAGTTTTTTGACCTTGAAGTACTATTTCTTATTTTAGCACCTCACATCAAGTTGCTTCATGCCTTGTCTGGAGCAATTTCCATCGAAAAAAATTACTCCACGTGGAAGAGTGTAAACCAATTCATAAGAAAATAGCTTATCTGTGTACGACTATTGTACAAAATATATGTGCGTGGCCGTCATGAACATCAACATTTCTCTCCTCTGAAAGAGAACAATCCCATCAAGGTTTTTTGGTCACACAGTGACCAATCAGATTCCTGGGTGTATTAATTTCAACCTGACCTTTTAAGAACTCCGTCTGAAGATCTTTAAGGACTTACAGGGCCATCAGAGTTTCCAGGTAGTAACAAAGAAAGATGTTGATACTCTCTTTTGCCCCTGTTGGCTAGATGCTGCGCAAGGCTCTTTGCTTTTTCTTTGCTGTTCCAAGAAAATATTTTCATTCCTTTCTTCACTCTCTAATTTTTTGACAACCTACACCGTGAGGTGTAGGTCACACAGATGTATACGATTTGTTATTTATAAAAAGGTCTTTTTCCCTTTTCTTTGGCGATCTTTTTGACATAATCATATGAGAAAGTCTTACAGTGTACATTAAAATTAGCTCCTGTACACCTGTGAACGCAAATTCACATACAAACCATTGGTGTAAAAAAATGTACGATTTTGACATAAAATGACCCAACGATATGCTGTAAAATCAAACAACTAACCATCTTCTTCTCCTCCTCTTCCTACTACTACTACTACTACTACTACTATTTGTATTATTTATTAAAAAAATTTTTTATCGCTTTTAAAACCTGATACATTCATCTACTGCAAAATAACATTTTTTTTTTATTAGCTCCAATCAATTCCAGATTAAGTTTTGTGCTATTTTTTCATGATTTTGACAATAGGGTGGATTGGGAGGGGGCAGGTAGGACATCCTTTGATTTCTGCCCTCCTCTCTGTGTCTCCGAGCCCTGTTCTCTCAGTTAATTGTGTTAATCTCCGCTTTGCTTTTGTCCATATTCAGAAACTCAATATCTATGCTTATGATACTACCCTCTGTTCTGGTGTTGCTCCTTTCTCACCTCCCAACTAATCTAGAAGTTGACCTGAGTTCAGTTCATACTAATATGTATGCTAATAAATATACTAATAAAATCTAATATATAAAAGACTATATGTCTGTCTGTCACCATATTTTCAAACTATCTCTTTCGGAAATAAGTCTAGGGGCTTCAAATGATTGAATTTTTTATGGACCGTTCTTTTATAAGCTGGTTAAACTAGTTTTTAAGGGTTAGGGTTAGGGTTTTAAGGGGTCAAAATTGAAAAATCGTTATACATTTTGTACATTCATCTTAGTTTATTTTTAATTAGCAGTTGGGTGGGTGTGGGGCTGCTTGGCTTTGCCCGGGTGTAAAATCCATTTAAATATGATATTTTAATTTGTCCAGATTTCGTATATATTATTATAGTTTATTATAGCTGTGATTTCAAAAGTAAAAAAAAAAAAAAAAAAAAAACATATGACGTTTCTGAATTTTTTAGACGAGGATTGGTGATTCGTATTATTTGGATTCATCCGACTACTGTTCTCATCTTGAGTGCGATTTTCACAACGTTTCGGTTGATGTAACCTCCGACCTTCTTCATGTGACTTTGTGACCTGGTAGGGGATGCATCCTCTTTCCCACAGGGGAAGCGTTGTGAGCCTGTCTCTGCTTTATCATTATTTTCATAGCAAGTACTTGTCTGAGCTCTAATCTATGGTTCCCTCCTCCAAACTTTCACAGAAAGCACTCGTTTGGCTTAAACTATCAATAATTTCCCCCACTCTTTATCTATGCCTAAACCTAAATGTAGATTCCATGAACAAAGCTTCTTTCTTAGAACTGTTTCGTTTCCCTGCTTTCCAGCTGACTACAATATGGTCGTCTTCAAGTCCAACCTAAACAAATTCTTGATGAGCTGTCCTCTTAAGTAATCCAATTTACCAAATCTCCACTACTAACGAATACTATGATATTGTCCCATTGACTACTGTACACTTATTAACCCTTATCCTCGAGTGATCTACGGGCCTTGATAAGTGGTGACTCTTTTGTAAAAAAAAAAAAAAAAAAAATACTATAATGCCATGTATGGAGTACTATTTTCATATTTGGATTGGTGAATCTTTGTCTCATTTGAGAGATTTTTGATACGGTGCAGAAATGTATCTAATTTGATTAGCCCATTCCTCTCTTCTCAGCACCTGATCTCTCACAGACGTGGTGTTGCTAGTCTTAGTTTTTTTCTATTAATAATATTATGTATTCTTCAGAATTGTCTGATCTATTCCTGCTTCCTTTGTCCCAGCTTGTTTTATTTGTTGGTCTAGTGATCTTCAGGCTTGAGGAACTCTCTTCCTGCTGACTGTTTTCTCCCTACTTATAGCCTTTGTATTTTAAAGACTAAGGTTAATAGGCATCTCCTGTCTTTGCGAGAATCATTTTGGACTAGCAGGATCTATGGAAATTTCACAGCGGCATCTTTCATATGTAATATTTTGCTGCTAGGCATTCTGCGAGCGTTCAGCATGAATGAAGACACCACGATATTATTGAGGCTGTGATCATCATCATATCTTATCGCAATAGAAATTAACCCATCGCATGGCAGTGCTGTTTTCCTCCTTAAGGTCTTGGTTTGAGCAATGACGACCCAATCAGCAGTTTTCCCTAAGGTGGTGCATCGTTTGTACCTCTCCACATGGACATAAAGGTGAGGTGTCTAGGCCCCAATTGTGGAGATTGTCTTTTGTTTTGCCTACTTTGGCTCTGGCTCTATTTAGAGTCACCCAGTTTTTTCTACCAAGGTTTGAACCCCGGAGGAGTGTTTCTTTTGGGTCTGGTAGAGCTTCATTTTTATTCCTGCTGTTATAGTCTCGCCATCGTTCCATCCTATAGGAGGCAGCTTGCCTGGGATCGATTTCCTCTTTATTGATTAAGCTACTGCAAGATTTTAGACTTTGTTTCACTGATTGATGGCCAAACAGTGAGTGCCTGTGGTCGTTAAGCTGTTTGTACCGTTCTATTCTGGTGATGACTTCTCGCCTGATATGTGGTGGTGGAATACCAGTTAGGCAGTATAGAGCTGGCAAGGGAGTTGATCTTGGGGCACCAGTTATGGTCCGGTATGCCTTGTTCAGCTCTACATCAATTTTATGGGCTTGCATGATCTTGCCCATACTGGGGCACAATACTCCGCTGTGGAATGGCACAGTGCGAGAGCTGTTTGCCTCAGTGTTTTGGGGTCGGCACCCCAATTGCTGGTGGCAAGCTTACTGGGAAGACTGTTTCGTGATGACAGCCTGCCTTTCAATTTGGTAATGTGTTTTCTAAAAGAGAGTGTTCTGTCAGAGTTACCCCCAGGTAGACTGGGAAAGGTTCATGTGTAAGCATGTTGTCATTCCACATGACTCTTAGTCTCCGATTTGCTTGGTGATTATTAAGATGAAAGGCGCAAACCTGGGTTTTGTTTGGGTTTGCATTTAAGTACCACTTTTTGTAGTACCTAGAGAGAGTGGCTGGGGCATCAGTCTTTCTTCTATGATGTCAAAACTATTTGTCTGGGTGGCGATGCATAGGTCATCTGCATATATATATCTTTGTATATTTGGGTATTGTAGTTGCTTGTTAGTGTAGATATTGAATAGGGTTGGAGCCAAAACTGAACGTTGTGGGAGGCCATTGTTTTGGATAAACCATCTACTCTTTTTTCCATCCATCTCAACATGGAAACGCCGATTACTAAATAGACATTCAATTATGCTCACCAATGCTGAGTTTTGTATCATTTGGGCTACTTTTAGTGAGTGCCCTGTGGTTGACAGTGTCATAGGCTGCTGTAAGGTCTACAAACTCAGTGCCTGTTATTTTTTTTTGGTCTGAAATCCATCCTCAATGAATTGGGTCAGGTTTAAAATCTGGCTACAACATGACCGACCTGGTCTAAAGCCAGCTTGGTCAGCTGAGAGTTGTTCTTCCACTGTTTCCGTTATTCTTGCAAGTATCATGTGCTCATATGGTTTATAGAGAATGCACAGTGGGGAGATAGGTTGGTAGCTCTTAGGTGATCTGGGGTCTTTTCCAGGTTTTAGAATGGCTACTACTCTTGCCTTTTTCCAAATTTAGGGAGTTTGAGGGATGATGCACAATGATTTATTAAGGCCAGTAACCACTTTCTTACAGTTGTTCCAAAGTGTGTTACCATCTCTGTGGTTATTCCATCAAGGCCAGATGCCTTTCCACTTTTTAGTTGAGATATTGTTGTGGTTATTTCGGCTTCTCAGAATGGTTCTAGATGGGCATTGCTGTTTTGCATGACATAGCTAAGTTCGGCTTTCATTCTCTTTTTCTGTCCTCTTTCTTTTTGTTGCGGTTTGCCATTCAGTAGCAGCTGATGGGCTACTTGGTTGGGTGTCATGGCTGTAATTCGGAACTGAGGAGCTTTTTCTGAGTTTAACTTTTTATTGTCATTTTTTGCTATTGTCTGTCATATCGATGTTACTTATGACTTCTTGCCAGTGCTCTTTGTGTTCGCTACTGATGGAAGCAAGCAAATTCTCTCCGAGCTCTAACGTGTTTTCAGAAAATTGGGTCTTCATTATAAGCTTAGATATATTCCTCATACTGTGCTTTATTTGGTTCCGTGAGACCAGGGATATACGTTTTCCTACACCCTCTTGGTATGTTTTTCCTGGCTACTTTCCAAATCAGGGATTGGAAGTTGTTGTATTCACCTGGTAGTGGGGTGATGGTGTTGATGGCTTGTTCTAGGTCAGAGGTATAGCCTTCCCAGATAGCCTTACGGAAATTGAACCGTGGCCTAATCTGGGGTTTCTGTGGCCTAATGATAGGTCTTAGATCAATAAATATGGGTCGGTGTTGGGTTTTTGGCACTGGGCTTCCCACAGTTTTTTCTAGATTTCCATAGTGCTTTGATGAAATAAATGCTAGATCAGGGTTATATCCCTGTCTCCAATGGGCACTTTGGAAGGATTTGGGATCTTTTGCATTGTGGAGAAGTTTGAGTTCATTTGCAGCAGCTCATGCCTCTACTGCTTCCCCATCACTGTTTGTCTCATTGTATCCCCAAGTGGTGCTATGGCTGTTAAAGTCACCAATGTATAGGCTCGTGTTGTTGGAACTCTTGCTTGTTAGCGGCAATGAAAATGGGGTTGCTGGTGGTTTATACACGGATGTGATGTTGAGGTGTTCCATGCCCACCTGAAGTATCTCAAGGCCTCCTGAGAAGTCAGTACTGGTTTTGATAATTGACTTATCTCGTGCGAAGATTGCGCTTCCATATACTGTACTTGGGTGGTGCATAATAAGGTGCATCCCTGGTATTTTGGGGAGCACTCTGACTTTGTGTCTCTTGGAGGCATATAATATCAGCATCGAGGCTGGCTATGATTTCTGATTTAGATGCAGATATTCCTTTAGTATTTAAGCTGAGAATTCTGAATTTCTTCATGGTTACTTCTAGTGGCCGAGGGTTAATCCTTTTACCACCTCTGGTAATGAGTATATATATATATATATATATATATATATATATATATATATATAAAAAGAGGCTGTGATGAGGGTCATTGACATGCTCACAAAAAAGACTTCCATGGGAGCCTTTCAGAAGTTATTGGAATGACACAAGTGCATTGCAGCCGGAGGAGATTACTTCGAAGTGGACTAGAATTTCATGTGTGTGTACTATCAATAAAAATGCCCATTCAAAAAAGCTTGGGAACTTATTTAAGGCACCTCGTATCGTATAAACATATTTTACAACTGAGCTCTGCTGGTCTCATAGATTAAATGTTAGCACGAGAAGGAGAATCCTTGATTTTTTGAGTGGGAAAAAAAATCAAAGAAAACTTGTCTGTTAGATGTTTCTCCCTCCCCCCTCCGCCGTTATCCTGGAGACACGTAGCATTGTCCAGCTAACTTGGCCAGTAATTCTCAGTCTTTCCTTTTCACCTTTTCTTTCTTTTTTCTTTCTCTATCTATAATAAATATTTACTCACTTACCTATAGGCCATGGCTTTTCCCTCTTTTCTGCAAACGTCTTCCTTTTCTTTCTTTCTTTCTTTTTTTTTTTTTTTACATGAACTATAAACGCCAAATGTCTTCTTGCGCAGCTGGTAACATCTGTGTCCAACTGATTTCATTAGCAATCATGATTTTTTGCATATTTCGACCTGACGTTTCATCATCATGATTATTGTCACCATCATAATCAGTTTAATGTCTGCTTTATATGCTAACATATGTTAGTCAATTTTTAGAAATTGAACTTCCAAACCAACCCATCACTAGCCAGGTTTTTATATATAGACTAGCGGGAGTACCCGGCGTTGCCCAGGTGTGTAGAGGTGGTGTACTAAAGAACCCGGGGGCGGGTGATAAAATAAATGGTAGTGGGAGGGATCAAAACAACAGTAGACAGTTTGGGTGGAGAGACGTGTTGTGAAAAAAAAAAAAAGTGTCATAGGCAGGCAGGCTCGAACCCATAACGCGAAGGAGGAAAAAAAAAGTAACATCTTGGCTGATGCATCCATGGCGCAACCGGAAGTTGAGAGCATTGAAATTAAGGGTAGTCAATCCACTATGTAGACTATGACTTGCGAAAATGTCGACGAAAAAAGCGACTCCTCCTTGTACAAAACTGCCCAGTTGAGGGTGAAGGAATGAATGTTTTTGGGCAATTTTTCGATATTTGTCATCCAAGACATTGAGCCTCAAAACAATACCGATCTCATCAGGTTCTGCCGCGTGTGTCAAAAGTTTTTGGCAGACATACACACATTTTGCCTTTTATATATTAGAAGATTGTATTTCTTTTAGTCTGTTTTTCTGTACGTTTCATTTTTTCTTTGAAACTACTGAATCAATCTGGCTGAAATTTTGTATGAACCTTTGTCATGATAAGGTGCTGTGAACCAAGTAGTATGGTATCCGTTCAATTCATAGTTAGGGATTAATATGGATTTAATGCAACGTCCACTGTTTTACGTCAACTGACCAAAGCACACTCGTCCATTTTTTTTTTTTCATCATATTCAGTTTAATGTCCAATTTTACATGCCTTATATGGCTTTTAGGTTAGTTTTGAAGTCAATTTCTATCTCTGGCCAGGTCTTTACCTATCTCTCTTTTAGTCCATTTTATCACTTCCTCCAACGCTTGCCTTGATTTTTCTCTATGAACTGACCCTGCTAGCTCAACTGTTCTACATCTATTATGATATGACAGGGGTGCGTTCAAAATGAACGTTTCTGTTCAAAGAACAACTGAACCATGACACTTGTTAACTTAAATTCAAACCATTATCACTGCACAAGCAGAAAGGCCAGGCATATAAAATCAACAGTAGGTTCTTTGATATGACAGATGCGTGTTTGAAATGAATGTTTCTGTTTAGAGCACAATTGAACCATGATACTTGACTTTTTCATTTTAAACTTTAATTCAAACTGTTGTATATAAAAATAATTTTATAAAAGCAACAGTCCAATGTAGACTATAATCTATTGCGGACTAATGGCATGAGAAGGCTCCTTCCAGTACACCGTGCTGGGTCCCTGACTAGATCAGGCAATTGATCAATTTGATTGAAAAATAGGTTATTTCACCAATTTCGATTACAATAAAAATATAGGATTGTTAAAAATTTCATTGATCATCTTTCAATCCCGGGTAACGTTAGGTCTCCATGCTAGTCTATTATAAACATGTTCATTGATTAAAATTTCTGTTTCGTTATTAAGACTTGTCATACTATTGGGATTGTTCTTGGTGTAGTATCTGTCCTGATGCTGCACTTTGCCTTTTCTGTTGTCGGTCGGTGAAGGCGAAATCCTTCATGATCGAGACAATTTTTATTTTTGTTTTTATCTAGAGTGCCCCTCTTTGGGGAGCTGGATTTTCTCCACATTAAAAATTGACCTTGTGTATAACTCTGCCCTCGTGGGGAGACAAGTAAATGGGTACAATAATCTATTTTGGATATCGCAGTATTGCAATCATATTTCACTAGCATGACCCATGGAAATTCCACGGAATGAGAAATATATTAGCAAATATGAGTTTAACATTTCTATAAAAAAAGAGGGGGGGGAGGCGATACGTGAATAAGCCGTAGAGAGAAAGGCCCCGAAATGGTGCGTGTTCTCTCCTGATGTTAGACGACCCCCCCCCCAATATGACTATAACAAAGTTTACAACGTTTACAAGTATTACAACGTGGGGAGGCAAGTAAATGGGTACAATAATCTATTTGGAATATCGCAGTATTGCAATCACTATTTCACTAGTATGACCCATGGAATGAGAAATATATTTAATCAACAAGTATGTTTTGATAAAGCTGATATTTTTTCTGGATTAACACAAAAAATTATATTATTATAGTCATATTTTTTGGAGGGGTATATTTCATCTAACAGATAACATTGGCTCATCAGAAGAGAACACATACCATTTCAGGGCCTTTTTCTCTACGGCTTGTTCACATATTGCCCCCCTCCCCCCTCACTAATGTGAGGCCCAATTATCTGAATTGCATTCGAATAAACTGCTCAATATGATGAAAAAAAATGTTTGATAATCAAGCGGTTCCTGTTACGAGCAACGGCTTTGCGCATGTCATTTAATGTTCAAAGACTACATCTGACATATTTTTTAAGACATGCTCATATCGAAAAAAATAATAATAATAAAATTTTAAAAATATATGTATATAAATAAACGAATATTTATATAACATTAATAAAGCTATACATACATACATAAATAAATAAATTAAAAATATTAAAGAGATAAATCTACTCGGAGGTAACTACACTAGACATTTGCTACCATATTATGCAGTATCCCTTTTCGCTTAGATTGTAACCTTCACCCAAGAACTCAGCCGTTCTTTTAATGTGACCATACCATCAAAGTCTCCTTTTCTTTACACATCTCCCTTTGCTGTTTTTCTGTCCTATCTATTTTCACAGCTGGTTTAGTGTTTTTATTCATTGTTACTATTGGCTCACCACTTGTAAAAGCCAAGAGCCACTCAAGGATTAGGATTAATCTGACTGAATAATTATCGATTGAGATCACAATGTAGTATCTGTTCTGATGCTATATTTCACCTTTTCTATTCTCGATCAGTGGAGGAGAAATCCACATTAAAAACCGACCTTGTGTCTAACTCTTCCCTCCTGAGAAGGCAAGTAAATAGGAATTATCAACAAAAACTTTAGGAACACTATGGGAGTACTAATGTAGATCAATGGTATGAACTATTTGATTAAGTGTGAGCAGTTTAGGGCAGGGATTTATCGATTTGGAGATGACAAAGTTGTAAACAGCATGGAAGCAATCTCATGATAATCTGTTCCACAGGTGGGAGGCGCCCTTGCAAAGAAGCTCTATCCATGGAAATTGTGTCCCTATCTCTGTTGAAAACCTTGACATAGATACTGGCTTTTATTTCCAAATTTAAGCTTTTTATTTCTTCATGGACACTATTCAAATAGCAAAGAATAGAAATTCCCAATTCTATATCAACCATACCTAATATGTTAAAATTGTGTTGGTCGAATTTTGAAAAGTTTGACCTAGATAGCATTTAAGCTGACAAATCAGGAAGGAACTAAAAGTGCGGAAGATTTGCACAAAGCTTGTCCCAAGGGTGCTCCATCCTTGTCACAGACTATTTGACCAAGATAGGCATCAAGACAGTTCCTCACCCCTTTGCTTTTATTTTTATTGTTTTTTTTTAATTGTGCAGAACAATTTTTATTTCAAAATTTGTTAAGCTTTTTGTTTCTATATGGACATTTTTGTTGAAACACGTTTCAATTGGCAAAGAAAAGAAATTCCCAAATCCTATTCCAACCATAATCTAATATATAAAATTATGTCGGCCAAATTTTGAAAAGTTTGACCTAGATAGCATTTAAGCTAACAAATCAAACTTTGATTATGACTATCCAATTTTCATTTGTTATTTGTGTACCATGTTATTGGCAATAACACATACTTTGGTGCAATTTATTACAATAATTACTTAGTTCAGCTCAGATGATTGCTAATATAAAACATAAAAAAAAAAATCAGCAAAGGGGATAACTCATTTTAAATTGAAGAAAATAGTTGTCTACCTTAAGTTTAAACTGAACAAACACATAGCAATTAGAATGATTTTACTGCATTCTGGGCAACAAATTTTGATTCTGACTAGCCAATTTTCATTTGTTATCGTTTTCCCATGTTATTGCAATTATGTATTCTAAGAACAAAAAATCTCAACTCAACCATTAAAAAGGATTAATTTTTTTTTTTTTTTTTTACATAGACGGCACCACTTATCAAGGCCGATAGGCCACTCAAGGATAAGGGTTAAAGAGTGTAGAGTAGTCAAAAGGACAATATAGTAATCGATAGTAATGGAAGTTCGGTAAATTTGTTAACTTAAGTGAAACGGCTCATCAGAAACTTGTTCACGTTGGACTTGAAGACAACCATATTATAGACAGCTGGAAAGCAGGAAAACGGAAGACAATTCCACAGGCGTGCAGTTCTAAGAAAGAAGCTTTGATCATGGAATCTATGTTTAGGTTTAGGTACAGATAAAGAGTGGGGAAAATTATTGATAATGTTTTCAGCTAGTCTAGTGTTTCTTGTGAAAGTTTGGCGAGAGGGGGACCATAGATTGAAGCTCAGTTGAACACTTTCCATGAAAATTTTCATATTTTATAATTCATATAAAAAATTATTTCAAACTCAATTTCATCACAAAATAATTAATTATGGCGCTTTTCGGCCTCTGTATTTGTCAACTGGAAGAAAGGGAGGCAACTCCGCTCTGTGATTAATAGATTTTTGTCATCTGACACTGCTAGTGAGTATGACTTTATGTAAAAAAAAAATACCAAAAATTTTATCAAACTGACTTTTTTCGTTTAAAGATTAAATTATTTCGTTTTTGTTAATAAAATTCTATTTTTATAAAAAAAAAGAAATCTTTCTTTTTTATATATAAAAAGTACGATTGTTGAATGTTATTCTTTCGATTACATACGCATGTGCGCAGTTAAAAACGATTAAAACGGAACGAAATTTAAATTTCTGTTCCGTTTTCCAAACTACCCCAAAACAGATTGTTCTTGACAAGTTTTACCGAATATTGAAAAGTAGTAATATAGTAATATTATTTGCTATATAGTACAAATTTATCTTTTAGTTGACCTTTGACAACTAAATATTTTCGTTTACTAGCCAAATAGAAAAGTTACTAGCCAAACCCACATGATTTTTAGAATATGACATCTTCGTTTTATGACAACTATGTACATCATAAAGATTTTTTGTATTTTTTTTTAATAAGTGTAATTCTAAATATACAACAAATTTTATGTTGATACTTGAACGTATAAACATTCTAATTTCTTCAGATGTTTTTTAAACAGCATTTGCTAAAAAAAAGTATATTCTATTAAACTTTTATTGCTTAAATAATTTAACTTTGTGCGTTTTATAAAAAAAAAGTTGAAAAGATTTTTTCACACTCAGTAGTGAGCTTTGCAAGATTGTCAGTGAAAGAAATACAATCGCCAAAAGATAAGCGTTTCATTATTTCTAGTTGCCACTTTGAAAATTCACTCGCAAATGCGACTGTTTCACTCGCAATGTAGAGCCCTGTAGTAGTATTATTGTTAGTTGTAGTATTAATCTATTTTTTCTTGATATCTAATAATAATAGTAGTAGCGGTTGTGGTAGTAATATTTAGTAATAGTTTGGATTGTCTGACCTTAGAAGAAACATTGTAATTAGTTACTTTGTTTTTAACATTCTATATTATTAACTAGAAGAATACCCGTCCCAGGACGGATACAATTAATTCCATGAAACAAAACTTTTGCACCACTCTTATGTCTCCTTGCGAAGATTAAAATCAAGATATGATAATAATAAACCTTATGTCTAGAATCTGTATCCAAATTTTGATTAAAATCCATCACAGGATTTTATATTTATTTGGAACCTTCAATCAGGCACTGGAGGTCTCCTGAGCTTTATTCTTTCATTCCTCACTTACATATATTAAGAAAAAAAAATTCTCTCCTGGGGAAAGGGGAGGGGGATGAGAAACTTCACACTATTCAACATTTTCTATTTAATTTATTTATTGTTTGTTTATGGCCCTAGACAATGCCGGGTAGCTCTGCTAGTGTTATATATAAAGAGAGATATAAAATTATAACAAGTAATTAAGAAAACTTATAAAATAATGGCCAAAATTCCACCTGAGAAATTAATTTGCTGCATGAATAAAATTTTACTTGTCTTATATAAATTGTACATCATGTGATTATTGTCATTGTTTTTGAGGGCATACAGTGATTGACGGTTTGTGATTATTTTTCATTTAACAAACTTGCTGATCCCCTGACAAAGGAGGGATTTGGCCTGATAATTCACTCCCGTTTGCATTTTTCTCAATAACCACACCTTGGATTTTTTTTTTTTTTTTTTTTTTTTAAATTTTCCACAAGCATTAGTCATGGTAAAAGTAAATTTTTCACCCGTGGAGGGGGAATCTGCATGCTTGACTTGTTTTTGTTATTTTTTATCTGATTCTTAGGAGAGTTCAGCACAGAGCTCACAAAGAGCATGCCTCAGGAATGCCTGGTCTGCATGAAGTCCTTTGCATTGGTTTCAGATATTTGTTAACCTGAAAGTTTTACACCCTGCCCTCTTAACAGTGAGAACAACATGGTTTGGCACTTGCATGCAAAGTCGGTAAAGGTTTACCTAATACGCAATGGAATGGCGCAGAAGCAAGGTTGCAACTTTCATATTGTTGATTTTTCTATGCCTAACATGTTGAGGCAGATGATTAGAGGGTTACGAATCTTGATGCTGACTTTTCTTGGATTTTAACAGCAACTCTGTTAGATCTGACATCACCATATTGTCACCATTGTTTGTTATGTGGTTAAATAGGTGACCTAAATGCATGGATTCAACTTCTGAAATTTTAAATTCAAAAGGGGGGGGGAAACGAACGTGGTTGTGTAACCAAATATAACAGTAGCGTTTATTTTGAATATGCCCACAGCACCCTATCCTGCCTTGACGGAATTCAAAATTGGCTTCAAAACCTTTTCTCTTCATTGCAACTTCTTTCTCACAGAAGAGACATTGCATGTTTGTCTCTGCTCTATCGTTCTATTCATGACAAGTGCTCATCTGAGTTTCAATTTATGGCCTCACCTACAAAACATTCATAATAAACACTCGTCTAGCTACAACCACTATCAACAATTTCCCCCATCTCCCTATCTGTACCTAAAACTAAATGCAAATTCCATGAACAAAGTTTCTTTCCTAGAATTGTCCACCTGGGGAACTCTATATTAAGTTATCTGCAGGGCTGCTTTCCAACTTACTACAACATGGTCGTTTTCAAGTCCAATCTAAACAAGTTTTTGTTGAGCTGTCTACTTATTGCCTGACAGGAATATGTTAAGCATACATCAACTCTCCATGAAAAAGCAACATGTTGATGTTGCTGCTGATGAGGACTGTAAAATTCTGGTAGGACATAATAATGAATGGTGTAATGTTGTCTGACAAGGATCTTGGTGGCTCCTCAAGTAACAATATTGTGGGACAAGGTCCCAAGTGCACCCCGAATGAAAAAAAAAACAGCCTTTTTATACAGCCTAGTTAGCTGCTTTTGGTGAGGCCTAATTGATTGATTGATGAAATGATGATGTGTACAGGATGATGAACATGTTTATTTTTTCCACGAGTCCAGAAACAAATAACAGATAATACACTATTACTTCTGTTTTTAAATTCAAGTCTGTCTACTGGTGATAGATGATAAACAAGAACGGGAATCTAAAAATAATTGAATCTTCCAGCACAGCCAATAGGAATGGGCAGATGGTGGCTCGGGAGGCATTAGTAATTATGTATAAGGAGAAGGGAAGGTTATGTTAAGTCTATGTGTTATAAGCAGTTAAGAGCAGTGAAATACGAACAGCGTAGGAAAATGAAGAATAGTACAGTGTATAGTGGTAGACTTGATAATCGAAGGGAAAAATAGGACCGTCTTCTTCTGTAGATGTGGCGATCGTGATGATACTTCTCCTAGGATAAAATATAGGATTTAATTATAACGAATAAATGTGTATAAAATGACATAGTAAAGTTACATAAGACTGGGGTATGTGGTATTGAAAACTTACGGCAATTGTGTCTGAAATGTCAATAGCTGTGTGTCTAAATTTCTGAAATATGTTTTTTTTTCTTTTTACAGATAAAGCCGTGTTGCAGTGGATGTTCAAGAGTCTCCAGTCATATTGGTCAGAAGTCCGAGATCATGTTACAGCTCTGACCACAATCCTATGTAATGGGCCGACAGCTTGTTACAAGCAAACCTTGTTTCAGTGTAACCCTTCCGTCTGTCTTCTCAAGTAAGCCCGTGTAATATCGTCACGCTTGTGTAAGTCTCTTGTGTTGCATTTCTCAATTTTTTTTTTTTTTTAGTACATGATACCTTGTTTTGTAAAAAAAAAAAAAAAAAAAAAAAAAAAAAAAAAATTGACCTGACGTATAAATGCTATTGTCATTGTTGTTTTTTTTACAAGCATGTTTCATGCTTTTGCAGTATAAATGCTATCGTCATGAGTTTTTTTACAGCTTGCTTTCTTATTAAAATCTTTATAATTGGAAAAAAGAAAAAGTTGGCACATTCCGGGCAGGTTATGTAAACCACCAGTGGGTGGGGAAACGCTTAGCCAATGAAAATTGCAGCAACTGACACTAGCAAACGTGATACAAATATTATGAAAAATTCAGTTTTGAAAACTAGTTAAAATCGTCGATATAAATCTAGTAGAGTTGGGACAGACAGCAATCTCAGCAAGACAGTATTGAATTTTGTCAAAATAGGCAAAACAAATATTTGCCGTACATGTGCATGTATGTACAAGTTTAAAAAGATATCTTAATTGACGAATATGGTGTGGAGATGCATGTATGTACAAGTTTAAAAAGATATCTTAATTGCCAAATATGGTGTGGAGATGCATGTATGTACAAGTTTAAAAAGATATCTTAATTGCCAAATATGGTGTGGAGAAAAAAGATATCTTAATTGACAAATATGGTGTGGAGAAAAAAGATATCTTAATTGCCAAATATGGTGTGGAGAAAAAAGATATCTTAATTGCCAAATATGGTGTGGAGAAAAAAGATATCTTAATTGCCAAATATGGTGTGGAGAAAAAAGATATCTTAATTGCCAAATATGGTGTGGAGAAAAAAGATATCTTAATTGCCAAATATGGTGTGGAGAAAAAAGATATCTTAATTGCCAAATATGGTGTGGAGAAAAAAGATATCTTAATTGCCAAATATGGTGTGGAGAAAAAAGATATCTTAATTGCCAAATATGGTGTGGAGAAAAAAGATATCTTAATTGCCAAATATGGTGTGGAGAAAAAAGATATCTTAATTGCCAAATATGGTGTGGAGAAAAAAGATATCTTAATTGCCAAATATGGTGTGGAGAAAAAAGATATCTTAATTGCCAAATATGGTGTGGAGAAAAAAGATATCTTAATTGCCAAATATGGTGTGGAGAAAAAAGATATCTTAATTGCCAAATATGGTGTGGAGAAAAAAGATATCTTAATTGCCAAATATGGTGTGGAGAAAAAAGATATCTTAATTGCCAAATATGGTGTGGAGAAAAAAGATATCTTAATTGCCAAATATGGTGTGGAGAAAAAAGATATCTTAATTGCCAAATATGGTGTGGAGAAAAAAGATATCTTGATTGCCAAATATGGTGTGGAGATGCAAAAATGCCAAATGTTTCCATATTGACTTGGATTGCTGTTGAGAAACTTCCTCACACTTCCTCTCCACCTCCTTTCTATTTGCTAGTGTCTGTGCTTAGAATCTGTAAACGAAACACCCTAACCCTAAATACTGACCCTAAGAAAAACACAACCGAACTCTAACACATATTCAGAATGATTGAAAAGGAATACGCTAAAACAAAAATCATTTTAAAAAATCATTCAAGAAAAAATTTGTTTGCTATCAAAAAAATAAATTTTTTTTTTTTTTGTTTTTCAAGTATCTTATCATACAAGTATTTTTTTCCTTGATTTGAACTTCAAAAATTTATTTTAAAAAATTGTTTACTGTTGTTAGTTATTAAAAGAAAGGAGTAGGTAAAAAAAAATAAAAAAATATTTAAAAGTCAATTATTTAAAAAAAAACAACACATTTGTTTGTTATCAAAAAACTTTATTTTTTTTTATATAAACCTACAAAACAAACAAAAAAAAAATCATCAAAAAATATATTTATTCATTAAACTTACCATATGTTAAATGTCTGTTTTTTTTTCTTCCTTTAAACTGTTTTCTATCAATTTTTTTGAAGTTTCTTAGAATTTTCATGAATTTTTTATTGCATTTTCTTCATGACATCAAAAATAAGTGTTTTCATTGAAAAATTTGGCCAGTGCTTTTGTGAAAACAAAAGCGACAAACAGTTTTCATTTAGCATCTTCTGGCAATTTACGTAACCTCCTCGGAGAATGCCAATGATAATGCAGTCCCTGTTCTGCATAAGTATGAACGTCTCATATGAAACATCTATATATATAAAAGCAAAAATGTGTGTATGAATGTATGTGTGTTTGTATGTCTCGCAAAAACTTTTGATACGGGTCACGGATTTTCACAAGATCGGTATCATTTTAAAGTTCCAACCTTCCCCCGACAAATATCGAAAAATTGGCCAAAAACATTAATTTTTTCACCCTAAAATCATCAGTTTTCTACAGGGAGGGGTCAGCAAAAACCGTCCTCTCATGACAAGTTTGCTTCTACGCATGCGTCATACGACGTTGGAACATGATTTACTTTAAATATTTGAAAAAGCGACACAATTTCGTGGACGTCGTCTTAGCTTAGTTGCTTAGAGTGCGGCCTCATTATTTAAAGGTTTTGGGTTCGAATCGTGGTGTGAGATGTCTTTATTTTTTTTTGATTTTTTAAATTTTAATATTGAAACAGGGTTATTTAAGCCATTTTTCATGTTTTTTTTTTTGGTTTTTATTTTTCACACTTTTTAAAGAAGTTTTAACGTTCGTTTTTCTGCTTTATTTTTCCATCACATTCGCGTTTTCTTTTTTTGTTTTTCCCATTTTTACATTTAACATCGTTCGTTTGCTTTACGTTAATTTTTTTTGTTTTTTTTTCGATTTTTTTTTTCAAGTTTTAACATTTATTTCGCTTATTCTTATGGTTTAAGTACCCCCCTCCCCCGGCTGAGCACACACACCTCTAAACACTCGGGCAACGCCGGGTACCCCCCCCCCCCCAGTCTTGAATAAAATGCTTTTATGTGCAACTAACTGTACTTACCTTCTGCAATGATTAGTTTAATGGTCTGAGATCGGAAAGTGTAAAGGAAGGGGTTTTAGGATTGGGATAAGGATCTGTGAGCGAAAAGCATGAAGGAAGGTTTTAGGGTCTAGGATCGGAAAGTGTGACTAAAGGGATGTTAGGGTGTAAGATCAAAAAGCGGAAGGAAGGGGTTTTAGGGTCTAGGATCGAAAAGTATGACTAAAGGGATGTTAGGGTCTAAGATCAGAAAGCGGAAGGAAGGGGTTTTAGAGTCTAGGATCGGAAAGTGTGACTAAAGGGATGTTAGGGTCTAAGATCAGAAAACGGAAGGAAGGGGTTTTAGGGTCTAGGATCGGAAAGTGTGACTAAAGGGATGTTAGGGTCTAAGATCAGAAAACGGAAGGAAGAGGTTTTAGGGTCTAGGATCGGAAAGTGTGACTAAAGGGATGTTAAGGTCTAAGATCAGAAAGCGGAAGGAAGAGGTTTTAGGGTCAGTGGTCAGAAAGCGCAAAGAAAGGGATTTTAATGTTTGAGATTAAAAAATGTGAAGGAAGGATTTTCAAATTAATATGTAAAATAAGATGGTAGAGTAAAAAATTTGAAAGTGTGTAGGAAGTGTTTGGGACCCCAACATGTGTGTGTGTGTGTGTGTGCACAGAGGAGGGGGCGGGTTGTGTGTACTAATGGTAAACACAAAACGCATATAATTTTTTTTTTCGATATGCAACACTGGTTAATGGTCTTTGAAATCTGATAAGTTTCTAAATTTGCTCAAATGTTAAATAGCTCAAAGCATTTTTAATTGGTTGCAGATTTTTACAAAGTTGTCGCGACTTGCAAATTAACCATCTATTAATAGCAGGTTTGTATCTGTATGAAAATGAAACTATACTATTTCGTACTGTGTTGTACTATAGTAAAATATTCCTCCTAAGCGTTACCTTCTCCTTTGGGGCAGGGGCAGTATAGTATATGTAACTTGTCCGGATACCATTCTCCCATATATTGCCTTATTTTTTGGGGTGGAGAAAGTGTAGTATATGTTCTGTTAACAGATTAACATCCCACAAATTTCCTCCTCACAAAAGGAGGAGATGACAGTGTAGTATATTTTTGTTCATTGATACCATTTTCCCAGGCATTACTTTCAGTTTTTTTTTTGGGGGGGGGGTAATGCAGTATTTGTTCTGTTGTCATGATACTATCCTTTTAAGTGTTACCCACACATTTTCTGAATGGGATTGTTTTGTTTTTGCAATTGGAGGGTCACCGCTTATCAAGACCCTGAGGCCATTCTAGGATAAGGGTCATGTGTTCGGTAGATGTTGAAACAATATGATCAGTAATGGTGAAATTGGGTAGTGCTAAATTATTTAAGAGGACAACTAGTGTAGTATCTGTTTTGTTGTCACGACAGCCTGGTCAGTACCAGATAGGTAACCATTTAGGATAAGCATGCGCTGTGTATGTAGAAAAATGTTGACACCTCCCTGCAAAAAACTGCAAAAACCTAACGTCGTTATCTCCCCTGATTGAAACATACATGCCACTGGTGGGATGGGGGAGGGGGAGCGCTTGTGAATTTAATATTCCTCTGAGTGAAAGTCGTTTCAACCTGCATGGAATGAATGCCACTGACAAAAAAAAAGTGACCATTCTCCCAGGCATTAACTTCTCTTCCTGAGGAACAGTGTAGCATATATTCATTAATCATATCATCTTCTGATGCATTACCATCTTTTTTTTGTGTGGGGAGGGTAGTTTAGTACCCGTTGTGTCGTCATGAGACGATCCTTCCAAACATTACCTCCTTTGTTATGGGGATGGGTATTAGAAGATCTGTTGTGTTTTCATTAGACCATCCTCCCAAGCGTTACCTCCTCCTTTGAAGGAGAAGAGTAGAAAAAAAAAAAATTTGTATGAATAATGCTTTCTTGACTGGCTTGATTCTGGTGTTAATATTGTGACGGATCACAAGAAGGTTGCCGACATCTCTAATCAGGAAATGGCATAAGTTTCTCTCCATCAGATCAGGTTTTTTGTGTTGATTTGAAAAAAAAAAAATCAGATTTTGTGACAAAATCGATTACATTTTTGTGGTATTATCAGATGATTTTGTTCAACGTCCTAAATATGTTTTTAAGAGAAATTGTTTTGTCAACAACATATATTGATTACTTGATAGAAACATTGATTACTGTAAATTGAATGGTGGGTATTGATAGAAGGTAATTATGCATGAATTTCATTTTCTTCACCGATGATAATGAAATATTAATCCGTGAAGCCAAAGGAAGAATCTGGAACCCAAGTGTGAATTTTAGTGCTAAAAAAAAAAAACAACAAACTGTGTTAAAAATTGAAAACGACAAATAATTAATGATTCATTATTCAACAATATCCACGATTAAAAGAATAAAATTCCAAGTTAGAAGGGATTATCGTTAGATCCAAAAAATCAATAAGTCTGAAAAAATTTGTATTCCATATGGTCCAAAAATTATCACCACTGTAGTTCAATGAGTAATTGGGATATAATGGAATCTAAAAAATTTAAGATGATGCTTATATTTATCTTTGTAATTCTCTATCTCTCTCACACAAAGTTTGAACTGGAACACGAAAATTGTGTGGATTTGAATTTTGTCCATGCTGTCGAAAAGCCTGCAGAAAAAATGAGTGAAGAGATTGAGAACGATAACAAATAACATGATTCAATAGAGTGAAAAACATGCTTCAAAATGACGATATAATATATCAATAAATTAATTCAGAAATCATATATAAAAGTAACATGTGAGAAAACGATATTGTTTTTGCACCAACCTAATAATTGTAAAATATTGAGATGAACAGACTGATGGATTAAAATAGACTAAATCTATATATATAAAAGCGAAAACGTATGTTTTTTATTTTTTTATTTTTCTTCCTTTGAAGATTGTAATGCCGGGTATGGGGCAGCCAAACCAGCTGCCAACATTGCCCCGCTTTTTTATTGAAACCAACCGAGAGCTCTTTTTAGTATCCTCGCTGTTCCCTTAAGTGCAATTGTCTGAATCTCTTTTGCACTTGGTTCACCAGGAATATTAGTTAGGTATGTATGTATGTGTGTTTGTATGTCTGCTAAAAACTTTTGACAGACAGAACAAAAATTCACAAATTTGATCTCATATGAAAGCCCCACCCTTCGGACGACAAATATCAAATTTTGGGCCCGAAAGTTCCAATCTAAGTTACTCAGTTGACCCTTTTTCTACGGGGGGGGGGGGAGTGACATTTTAACAATATTTATACGTAATTTAATAAACGCTGAGTCATGTCACGTGACCTTGATGTAATGGCGATTGGTATATGAAAACATTGAATAGAGAGAGTTTGTTATTGGTAAAAAAGACGACTATCATACACATCAAAATATTAACTTTCATGTTATGAAAACGTTACCAAAGTTATTAGCAGGTTAAAAATAGTTAGATACGATAGTTAAACGAAAAATAACAAGCCAAAAATGTAAAAAAAAAAAAATACGCTTAAAAAAATATTAACAATTGATGTTTTAACAAGAAAACAAAGCCAAACGCCATTTTCTTTTTTCGGAACACTATTTCTCTTTAGAGTAAGGAAGACAGAGAGGGAGGGAGAGAGAGAGAGAGACACACACACACACACACTCACACACACACACACACACACAAACAGAGAGAGAGAGAGAGATGTCTAGACAGGAAACGAGATTCGTTTTACTATGTTTTAAAATGTAAACATTACATATATAGGCTATGGGCCCAAAGGTCAAAATCCCTCTAGATTTTTGATTCTGTGACCTCGGTTGGGGGTGGAAGAAAAAATGGTGTCAAATGAATGCCAATAGACTCCTGAACATCATATTTTTTTTCACAAGCACAAATGTTGCGCATTAATGAAAACGGCGGCCATATTTAAAGATGGCCGACAATCATCAAATAGAACATTATGACTTGCTTAAACCTTAGTAGCACACAAACCGATAACAATACAGACATCTAGTTTAGCACATTTTATTCCCAATTTATTTCTTCATCATTTAATACATAAATATTGGACTTAATATATTTACTATGCTTCAAAATAGGGAATATTTTTCTAAAAAAGCTTTTTTCAAACATCTTATTTGAAACAACTTCAATCTTTTCTGTGGATAACTAAAGAAATAGATTTACATTTTGATATTTCTCATGTAGAGACACCTATAGTCTACCAATATTATTAGTCATACAAATCTATTGCTATATTTTGTATGTAACAAGGTCGTTTAAACCTGAGGTAGAGCTGCGATTTTGTGTCATTTTTTATACACATCAACTTGGTAAAATATACAATGTTTGTCAATTTTCATTAAAAAGTATTTTTTTGAATCTATGAATAATAACACAGATTTAAAGGACAAAAAGGCATTTTTAATGAAAGTTAAACAAACAACATGTTAGTAAATAAGATCATATATGCTTTTATTTAAAACTGATCACTGCTTATGCCACTTCATCATCATCGTCGTCGTCATCACCATCATCAGTGTCATCATCATCATGTCCAATGTTTTTACTAATTTTATAACAAGAATCTCTTGCACACTTGCACATATCTGTGCATGGGACCCTGTTTTGGAGACATGTACAAATGTTAACGTCTTTACAATGACTTTTTTTACATTTTTACATTTGGCAGAGCAGTTAATTAAATCCATTAAACTGTCTGGAGCAGGAAGAAGATTCATCCAATGGATTACTAAATCTCCATTTTCTATCTTCCATCCATGACAATCAGGGGATGGTATATCAGGATTTGCATGGAGGCTCCTTTTATAGACACCTGAAAAAAGAAAGAAATTAACATTAATATTGAATAATTTTCATCCTTTCTAATAAGCAAATAACAATGAAACTCCATATATTTAATTTTTACATATAATTGGAAATTAAATATTTATAAAACGTACCTGCTTGATAGTTAGCTCGCTTGATGTGTTCACTCAGGGCATCTTGATTTGGAGGCATTGTGATTTCCAATTTTCTTTGGAATCTAAACATGTTGTATCTGGCTTCATTAACACTTGTGACATTTTGTTGGCCATACAACCTGCAAACAAACATTTCCAATGATTTTGCTGTGTCTGGTTTCACATAAAATTCATTACCAAGATCACTGAATGCGTAACAAAACTCATTCTCTCTCAGTAATAAACTAAGTGCTTTCTTTTTGCCCTTTCCGTAAAATGAACTGACACTATCACATCCTGTAAAACAATGTAGACCAATCAAGGCTTGACTGACAGACTCTCCAATGTTGTCTTTTATCATCTTGATGTCTATTGTTCGCAAATTTGTTCCTCTTCCTGTGTGGAAGTATAAATGTGCGGGAATAAGATTTTGTAAAGAAACTCCAATTACAAACACATCGGTATCAGGACTCATAATGATTACATCCGTACTAGTGTTGGCTGCAAAAGAAGCATGCAAATAAATCCGTGTATCAGCTTCTTCTTGTGAGCTACAAAGTTTTGTCTCTTCTAACCGGATGACAATATCACTTGCCTCTTTTCCAGGTGAGAAGGAATGACATTTCTTGTTATGCGCCAAGAATACCTTCACTCCTCTAAGCTCTGATGTTGAAACATTAGACCATGTTTCATCCAAGAATTCTATTAAGGACTTTTTATTCTCTCCATTTGAAAGAAATTTCTTCCATTGCTGAGGAAGGAGCTGACCATGGATTCTTATCTGAGAGCTAGTAGCAGCTCTTTTATCCCTCTCGATATTTTTTATAGAGATCTGCTGGTATGTATCAGTAACAAAATGAATTTCTTTAGAATGATTCGATTTTGCCCTGTTCACTAAACTTTTCAAAATAACAAGAGCAAGATTAAGAAATGTTTTCTCTCCTTGTAATTTGTTCAAATTTAATTGGTGTATCAGCGACATACCATCCACTATATATATGCCACCTACTATAGGGTTCTCAACAATAGGATTGTTAGCATGGCTTTCTAAAGCATGAAGTAAGTTTGCTTTATTAGTTTTAACCAACGATCCATGTGAATTTGCAAGGGACAATGGTAATGGACCTAAGGAATATGACAGTAATTCTTGAAGATTAATGTTCCGGATTCTACCAATCACAACCAATCTTGCTAGGAGATTTCTATCTGCTTCCAAAGTGATATCCTTTCCGTGGACATGATGATTTGATTTTTTAGACATACTGGAGAATGTTTTTAAATTCATTCTTTTCATCGGGGCAAAAAAATCAACTTCTCCCGTTTGTAGACGCTGCCCACAGAAATTTTCAAATTCTGATTCGCCCCTTGCCTTAGCAAATTGCAGATCATTTTGAACATCTTGTGTCGCAACTAATCCTGATGCAATATGGATCAACTCAGCTGGTTCATACTCAAATGGATTAAACATACTGTTTACTGTGTCTATTATCTTTCCAATAGCAAGCTTATCATGTTTCATCCGACTGTGTAAAAGATCTGATCGTGTTCCACTTCGTTCTCCTTTGCCAGCCATAGTTTCACATTCATGGGTAATAGACCCTCTCGCATGATGGGACCATATCCACCTGTTGACGGCTCTCTTGTTTGTGCGGAAGCCTGTCATACCACCTTTTGTTTTTGAATCACGATTAGCAGTTTGTTCGATGGTTTGGTCACAAGGAATTTTAGCAAAGGCATTTGAGCTTCTTTGAACAGCAAAATCTCCTCCAATGCATTGTGTATATATCACTGGATGAGTATTAGCGAGATTAGACATCTCCAACCAGTAAACTGGAAGGTATCTGCTATAATTTACATGGTCATATGCAAACACCCAAGGTAACATCTGTCTAACACTTGCCAAGTGAAGTTCCCAGTTTGACTCTCGAATACCTCTAAGGAAAAGTAAAAGAATTTCTACAATGTCAATATAAGAACTCCAGAATGCAAAAGTTTGCTTTTTGTTGCCAACCTGTATAAATTCTTCATAGGATGATAGAAAACTTTGAAAATGTTCTCCCTTCAGAATTTCTTCATACTGAGGTCCTGGGAATGATTGTGACAAGGATGTCATTAAATGCTTCACTTTTTCTGCCTTTTCTTCAGGAATGCTGTTTAAATAGGTTGTCAAACGCATATGCTGCATTGCTTCGGCCACTAATTTATGGGCTCTAACTGCTCTGTTATAGTGTCTACCTGTGAAAACTCCATTTATTGAGCCTACAGCAACAACTTCTGATTCTATTAGAATATCTTGAAGCCCGGCATCACGAAAACGCTTTCCCAAACACCCAAGAAAGGACATTGCTGTATGAAAAGCACCAAGTCGAATCACCAATCTCTTCATGAAATATGGATTTCTCCATCTAATTAATTGTGCCTTTGAATAGATTGCTTGATCCATTACAATAACAAGAGACTCTAACTTGAGTTGATCTGCAATGTCAATGCTTTTTTTTAGAATTGTAAGGACTGTATCCATTTCTGTGGGGCTAACATCAATTACGGGTAAATAACCTATGGTAGATTTTGATGCAATCTCCCTTTTGCACAGGAGTTGGTTAAACCCAGTCCAAGATGGTAATATAATTTCACTGCCGAATTTTGTGATATAGTACGCTATATCAAGTTTTAGAGAATTTTGCAGAAATACACGATCTGAATGAAGTGAAACATGTTCAGCAAATGGTAGTGGGCCATCTTTTCTTCCACCGGTGTATGTAGCCAAATTTACTTCTGGTGGTTCCAATGTTCTTTTCCGTGTTCTTTTGAGTCCTTCTACTGCAATCTTAGATGCACACGGTTCGACTAACATATTTTGTATTATTATCCCAGTTGTGTTGTGTGTTGTTCCATGTCCAGATAAAGTTTCTTCACCAAAATCATTATTGTCCCAGACCAAAGTTGTTGGAATACCTGCCTGGATGGTGGATGGAATAGAATTTTCTCCACGATTGATTTCAAGTTCAGCTAGTGCTGTATCATGATTTAAAACCACCGAATGAGAAACACAATGTCCCAAACCATTCAATAAACCAATCACTTGGGCAGATCCAGACAGATGGCGTACAGCCATACCAAGTGATAAATGTTTTGGCATTAATGTACGTCCGTTAGAAGACAAAAATATAATGTCTTGTGAAATAGACGAAATCTTTCTATAGACGGATGCAGATATGTCCATTATTTTTTCTGTGCACAAATCTTCAGATGCCCCAACTATCCATGCAAAAAAGTTAAATAAAATATGGGGCACCATCTTTTCAGCCTCCTGCAAATTTAATGTTTCTGCTGTTGGCGGCCATAACGAAGGAGGTTTTACTTGTTGAATAATATTTCTCAGATCCATAGCTGTTATGTACAAGTTAGAAAGAGGATTTGGATCTGAGCGTACATGACTTGTTTGTTGGTTTGTGTCATTTTCTGACGACTCTGTTTCACTTGGAGTTGTGGTATGTGTTTCCTCATGGAGTACTGTTTTTTCCTCTACAAGAGAAGACACTGTAATGTCATTTACATACACGATGTCACCTTGTGATCTCATTTTAGGAGTGATGAAGCATAATTGAGGAAATGTTTTCATTAATCTTTGTTTTAAATATCCTGTTTTATATAAATGCGCATCAACTCCATGTGTTTCTTTAATCTGTTTGACAAACAAATCTTTCAATTTTTTAAGTCTCATGATTTCCTTGTTTTCGATAATCCTTGTTTGGACTAATTTCGCAAAGACCTCAAATGCTTTAGCATATGAAGTTTGCTCAGAGTGTTCGGTTTTGGTTGGTTTGGTTAAATATCGAGTGAAGTCACGGTAACATGAGTTATGATATTTCACTTCGATTGCTACACAATCTTTATTCCTTATTTGCATGAGGAGTGATTCATTTTCATTTTCTTCTGCTGCTCGTTTTAAATTAGCAGCTTCTATTGTCGAACATCTGACAAGTTTTTCCCTGTTTCTTTTGCCAGATCCTTTGCACACTATAGTTTTTACTTTTTGGCATAGTATGCAAACATCTGGTAAAATATGCTCTGATCTAGCTGGCAAAGATGGTCGATCAAAATTGGAACGAAGAACCCGTCTTTTTTTAGCTGGTGGATCATCATTTTCGGCAGTAGTCACATCAATGTTTTCTTGAGATGGGGACCCTGTAAAAATAAATATATTTAGGAGTTTAATATGCATTTGAAATAACAAAGTATATGGAAAAGTTCAAATTAAAAATATCCAATCATTATTTCATAAATCCAAAACATTTCATTAAAAATTTAAGATTTTTTTTGTATAGTGCTGATAAAACTTCTGTGAAAAAATTGTATGTTATTAATTTACATTCTACAATTAAATCGTCTGGTGACTCCTTATTAATCGGACCAAGGGATGTTTACAAAATCATGCAATATATTTATCATTGGAATTGGTAGGTAAATTCAATATGCAATGCACTTTATTTTACTAGTGAGTTACCACTTATCAAGGCTAAAAGCCACACGAGGATAAAGGTTAATGGAATAGATTGTCAAGTGACTGATTGTGGAAGTGCTAGAATCAAGAAATGGTACCATAGACAGTTGTATCTATATTTAGAATCATAAAAGAAATGAAACATTTCCAGATTAAAACCAATAGCTAAAATTATTGAAATTATGAAAACTGTTAAATAGTAACAGCATTTGGCTAAGAGCAAAGTGTACCCTTTATTCTGATAATACAGGTTATCTTTTGTTTCAGATTTGTGAAGGAGAAATCTTTCTAAACTGAGGCAATTGTAATTTTTGTTCCAATCAGAATACATTTTTGGTGAACTAAATTTTACCCACAATAAAACCCTGTTTTGTATCTATGTTCTCGTGGGGGAGGCAAGTAAATAGAAATAAACTCTAGTTTTTTTTTTTGTTTTCTTTACAAGTGAAATTTTCTAAAACAGATGCCAACTTTTATGTACATATTCAATTGTTTGAAAAGATATTAATGTAGATTAACACCCTCATTTAAATCGCTCCCTCCCCCGAGAAGAAAAAAGATTGTACAACTTAGAAGTTTACAAAAAAAAAAAAAAAAAAAAAAAAATTAAAAATCAATTAAATTGAATAAATATATTTTAGAATTTAGAGGTGTTGACCTTTTTTCTAGTGAAGATAAATTCTGTGCGTTTTTTTTATTGGGAGAGGAGGGGGTAAATTACAATCTTGGCACTCAGACTTAGGGTTAATGGTAAAAAAAAATTAACAATAGTCTCCAGGAAATGGAGGATGATTTTCCATTAAATTTATATACGAAATGTTACTCTAAATCCATTTTTTCCTACCATAAAATTTTTCATGCTGTTCAGTTCACACGTACTTGCCTAAGTGAATAGAGGGAGTATAAGAAAAATTGTCTCTTTCCAAATACGTATCAATAAAAATAAAAATTATTAAAAGCTTAAACTTACCTTCGAAAACGTTATCAGTATTCTTTTCTAGTTTTTTCTGAATTCTTTCAATTTTCTGATAATCCGTGAAACGTGCATAACAAGTTTGGTGAAACCCAACACGAGGTGGTATTTCAGTTGAATCACAGCTTAAGTCAAAGTTTTTCGCAATTTCTGCTTGTGGTCCATGTAAACCTTTCCATTTTTTAACATATTCTAAAAAGCGCGTCCATGTCTTCACTGAAAAAGATCTAACATTCAATGTTTTAGTTGGAAATATGCACATAACGCACTCTTTTTTGTCTTTGTTTACAAACATTTCTTCTTCACTGGAGGCAGCCATATTGAATTTTTAACTCGCACTACGATGATTGTGATTGGTAGATTGTAAGGAGTAAATAAAAGAAGTATTCTGAATGGCTACTTTTTTGTACGAAGGCAACTTAACAGTTAGCATTTTTTTGTGCATTAAAATTAAAATTATTTATTAATGCACCATAATCTTGCTTGTGAAATTTTTTTCCATGTTTCTTATGATTTTATACATATTATATCCAAAAATCATGCCCACCCCTTTTACATCTCATTAAAATTAAGAATTTTCACTCTGGGCCGACGGCCTAATACGAAATGTGAGTGAATGGATTTGATCACATCCCAGGCATAAATCCTCCTTATTTTCAAGTAACGTTTGTTTCTCTAAACCTTGACATGCAAAGCATGACCTCCTCCTTATTTTCTTAGTGGGGGTGGGGGCGAAAGATGAGACCGCTTAAATTCTAAGAGCAGATACTACAAAAGACCAAGTAACCGTCTTAGACAGCTTAATTTTCTACCGAGCATTATCTTCTATTATAAAAAAGATGCATAATTTATATTCATTGATTACTACATTGAGACAAGATGTCATATTCCAAAAATCACATCTGAACTAAAAACATTATTATTTAGAAGGCCATCCTTATTTTCGAGTGACGTTTGTTTCTCTAAACCTTGACATGCAAAGCATGACCTGCTCCTTATTTTCTTAGTGGGGGTGGGGGACGAAATATGAAACCGCTTGAATTCTAAGAACAGATGCTACACTTTGATCTTAGCCAAAAGACCAAGTAAAAAAAAGATGTGTATTATATATTTATTCCAAACATCACACATCGCTAAACTGCTGATTCCAAATTTGGTAAACAAAAACATTATTATTCAGAAAGCCATTCTTAGTATTGGGAGGTTATGTTTTTATATAATCTTCAGTTAAAGAGGAAGGGTTTTACGGAATTTATATAAAAGTATTATGTACTAGCAGATACCTGAGGTACGTGGAAATACATTGAATGTTTCCTAGCAGAATACCCAGCGTTGCCTGGGATCGGATAAGATTGGTTGATATATGTACTAGCCCAATACCCGGCGTCACCCGGGATTGCATTACATAGGTGGATATATGTACTAGCAAAATATCCGGCATAGCCCGGGATTGGATGAAGTAGGTGTATATGTACTAGCAGAAACGCCGGCGTCGCTCGGGATTGTATGACATAGGTGGATATGTACTAGCAGAATACCATGCGTCGCCCGGGATTGTATGACATAGGTGAAGTATAGGTCAGCGTTGACAATTTTGAAAGTTCTTGTGCAGTATAGGTCCGATTTGACAATTTTGTAAGTGCTTGTGCAATATAAGCCCGATTTGACAATTTTGAAGGTCCTTGTGCAGTATAGGTCCGATTTTACAATTTTTAAGGTGCTTGTGCAGTATAGGTCAGATTTGAAAAATTTTGAAGGTGCTTGTGCGGTATAAGTCTGATTTGACAATTTTGAAGGTGCTTGTGGAGTATAGGTCCGATTTGAAAAATTTGATAGATGCTTGTGCTGTATAGGTCCGATTTGACATTTTTAAAGGTGCATTTGCAGTACAGGTCTGATTTTATAATTTTGATAGTGCTTGCCCAGTCTATACTGGGCAAGCACCATCAAAATTATAAAATCAGACCTGTACTGCAAATGTACATATACACCTACTTCATCCAATCACCTACTTCATCCAATCCCGGGCTATGCCGGGTATTTTGCTAGTACATATATCCACCTATGTAATGTAATCCCGGGCGATGCTGGGTATTTGGTGCTTGTGCAGTATAGGTCCTATTTGACAATTTTAAGGTGCCTGTGCAGTATATGTCAGATTTGAAAAATCTTGAAGGTCCTTGTGCAGTATAGATCCTATTTGACAATTTTGAAGGTGCTTGTGGAGTATAGGTCCGATTTTACAATTTATAAGGTCCTTGTGCAGTATATAGGTCCGATTTTACAATTTTGAAAGTGCTTGTGCAGTATAGGTCCGATTTAACAATTTTGAATGTCCTTGTGCAATGTAGGTCCGATTTAACAATTTTTAAGGTGCTTGTGCAGTATAGGTCCGATTTGATAATTTTTAAGGTCCTTGTGCAGGAGAGGTCCGATTTGCAAAAATTTGAAAAGCTTGTGCAGTATAAGTCTGATCTGACAATTTTGAAGGTGATTGTGCAGTATAGGTCAGATTTGAAAAATTTTAAGGGGCTTGTGCAGTATATGTCCGATTTGACAACTTTGAAAGTCATTGTGCAGTTTAGGTCCGATTTGGCAATTTTGAAGGTACTTGTACTTTGAAGGTACTTGTGCGATATAGGTCCTACTTGAAAATTTTGAAGGTGCTTGTGCAGTATAGGTCCTATTTGACAATTTTGAAGATGCTTCTGCAGTATAGGTTCGATTTAAAAATTTTTGAATGTGCTTGTGCAGTATAGGCCCGATATGACAATTTTGAAGCTGCTTGTGCAGTATAGGTCGGATTTGGCAATTTTGAAGGCACTTGTGCAGTATAGGTCCCATTGGAAAAATGTTAAGGTGCTTGTGCAGTATAGGTCATATTTGAAAATTTTGAAGGTATTTGTGCAGTATAGGTCCGATTTGACAATTTTGAAGGTGCTTGTGAGTATAAGTCCTATTTGACAATTTTGAAAGTGATTGGGCAGTATATGTCCGATTTGCCAATTTTGAAGGTGCTTGGGCAGTATATATCCGATTGGAAAATTTTTTAATGTGCTTGTGCAGTATAGGTATTATTTGAAGGTGCTTGTGCAGTATAGGTCCGATTTGGAAAATTGTAAGGTGCTTGTGGAGTATAGGTTCGATTTGGAAAATTTTGAAAGTGCTTGTGCAGAATAGGTCCGATTTGACAATTTTGAATGTCCTTGTGCAGTATAGGTCTGATTTGGAAAATGTTAAAGTGCTTGTGCAGTATAGATATGATTTTACAATTTTGGAGGTACTTGTGCAGTGTAGATAAGATTTGAAAAATTTTAAGGTGCTTGTGCAGTATAGGACGATTTTACAATTTTGAAAGTGCTTGTGCAGTATAGGTACGATTTGTAAAATTTGAAGGTGCTTACGCTGTATAGGTCCTATTTTTGAAAATTTTGAATGTACTTGTGCAGTATAGGTCCAATTTGAAAGAATTTGAAGGTGCTTGTGCAGTACAGGTTCGATCTGAAAAATTTTAACGTGCTCGTGCAGTATAGGTCCGATTTGAAAAGTTTGAAAGTGCTTGTGCGGTATAAGTCGTATTTGCAAAATTTTGAGGGTGCTTGTGCAGTATAGGTCCTATTTGACAATTTTGAAGGTGCTTGTGCAGTATAGGTCCGATTTGACAATTTTGAAGGTGCTTGCGCAGTATTGGTCCGATTTGAAAAATTTTGAATATGCTTGTGCGGATTTGACAATTTTAAAGGTGCTTGTGCAGTATAGGTCGGATTTGCAAAATTTTGAAGGTGCTTGTGCAGTATAGGTCCGATTCACAAAATTTTGAAGGTGCTTGTGCAGTATAGGTCCGATTTGACAATTTTGAAGGTGCTTGCGCAGTATTGGTCCGATTTGAAAAATTTTGAATATGCTTGTGCGGATTTGACAATTTTAAAGGTGCTTGTGCAGTATAGGTCGGATTTGCAAAATTTTGAAGGTGCTTGTGCAGTATAGGTCCGATTCACAAAATTTTGAAGGTGCTTGAGCAGTATAGGTCCGATTTGACAATTTTTAAGGTCATTGTGCAGTATACGTCCTATTTGATAAATTTAAAGGTGCGTCTGCAGTATAGGTCCCATTTGATAATTTTGAAGGCACTTGTGCATTATAGGTCTTATTTTACAATTTTGAAGGCCCTTGTGCACTGTGCAGTATAAGTCTGATTTGCCAATTTTGCAGGTGCTTGGGCAGTATAGGTCCGATTTGCAAAATTTTAAGGTGCTTGTGTAGTATAGGTCCTATTTAAAAAATTTTGAACGTGCTTCTGTTGTATAGGTCAGATTCAACAATTTTGAAGATGCTTGTGCATATAGGTCCGATTTGACGATTTTTAAGGTCTTGTGCAGTATGGGTTGGACTTGACAATTTTGAAGGTGCTTCTGCACTACAGGTCCAATTTTACGAGATGGGTTACTACTTAGGAATACTAAATGCTTCATGTAGATCACCAAAGTTAAGCAACATTGTCTTGGTTATTATCAAATGGGTGGCTACTTGGGAATACAAAATGCTTTATGTAAATCACCAAAGTTAAGCAGCATTGTCTTGGTCATTATCAGATGAGTGACCACTGGAAAATACCAAATGGTTTGTATAGATCTCTAAAGTTAAGCAACATTGTTTTGGTCATTAACAAATGGGTGACTACTTGGAAATACCAAATGGTTTATGTAGATAACCAAAGTAAAGCCACATTGTCTTGGTCATTATCGGATAGATGACTACTTGGGAATACCAAATGCTTTATGTAGATCGCCAAAGTTAAGCAACATTGTCTTGATCATTTTAGATGGGTGACTACTTGGGAATAAAGAATAATTATGTGCATCACTAAAGTTAAGCAACATGGAGTCTGGTCATTATCATATGGGTGACTACTTGGGAATACCAAATGCTTTATCAAGCTCATCAAAGTTAAGCAAAATTTAGACTGGTCATTATCAGATGGGTATCTACTTGGAAATACCAAATGCTTTATGTAGATCACCAAAGTTAAGCAACATTGTCTTAGTCATTATCAGATGGGTGACTACTGGGACATACCAAATGCTTTATGTATATACCTAAAGTTAAGCAACACATAGCTGTGTCGTTATCAGATGGGTGACTACTTGGGAATACAAAATGCTTTAAGTAGATCACCAAAGTTAAGCAACATGGAGTCTGATCATTATCAGATAGGTGACTACTTGGGAATATCAAATGCTTTAAGTAGATCCACAAAGTTAAGCAACATGGAGTCTGGTCATAACCAGATGGGTAACTACTTGGGAATGCAAAATGCTTTGTGTAGATCCACAAAGTTAAGCAACATGGAGTCTGGTCATAATCAGATGGGTGACTACTGGGTAATACAAAATGCTTTATGTAGATCACCAAAGTTAAGCAACATTTGGTGAATGGATTCTGGACCATGCAGTAGTCTCTGGTGGGGCCTCTCGATGCCATACTAGTGGGTAATTGTTACGGCTTTACCTTTTCATGTGCTACAAAAAAAAAAAAAAAAATTCCTGTCTTTTTCTCTTACTTTCCCTCTCTATCCTGTTCTAACCAAGTATGCTAACCTGTTCCACAAATCCCAAAATCTCAACATGAAACATCTCCAGAAAAAAAACTCGAATCAACCTCCAACCCCATCCGCCAATGTAGACCCCTACTACCATGTCTCCTTCTCCAACATCAAGTGTCTACATTCCAACCTTCCAGAGATTGAAACCCAATTACAGGAGACGAAACTGGACATATTCTTTCTAAGCAGAACTGGAATAGGGCCGACCACTTCCCTAGATGAGTTCATAATTAACGGATACTCTAACCTAACATCTAAATCTGACCCCCCAAGATCGCCATGGGCATGGAATATGTGCCTACATTAAAGATGATTTCCCATGTAGCAGGGATATCTCTAGAAAAGATCCTAATTTACCTTATATGTGCTTCCGGGTTGCTTGCTTACACCACTGCATTTATATTTGCCCTCTATCGGCCCCATAACAGCGGAGTTACTATCTTTAAAAGCATATCTGAGAAAACAGACCACATCCTGTCTGCACATCTCTCGGCTAACATCCACATCTGTGGTGACTTCAACGTCCATAATGTGGAATGGCTGACCCACTCAAGATGGATGATGAGGGGAGGTTCTGTCATGATTTTGCCATTGCTTATGACCTCATTCAGATTGTTCACGAGCCCACTCGTGTGCCCGATACTACAGGTCAATATGCAAGCCTCCTAGACTTTTTTCTCTCAACTTCCCCTGAGCTATGTTCATGTTCCGTTCTATCTCCTCTAGGATCCTCCGACCACTCCGTCCTACCAGTTAAGATAAAAATGAAATGTAATAAGTCCCCAGATGTACCTCTCAACTGTATACCGATACTCCATGGCTGACTGGGATAGCTTCCGTACATTTATATCTGATCTACCTCTGCATTCCATGTTTAAAAAAGATGTGTCCTCTATAGTATCAGACCTCACTGAATGATTAATTGTAGGCATAGACCGATTCATACCATCTAAAAAATTCCAACAAAAACCTTCCAGCCAGCCAGCCAGCCAGCCATGGTTCTCCCCAGAATGTGCTGCTGCCATCACGCACAGAAATCACTTTTTCCATAGCTACCAACGTAATAGATGCACTGAGACTGAAGCTGCTTTCAGGAATGCCAGCAACCACTGTAAAAGAGTAATAAAAAATGCAAGAGAGCTATATGCCCAGTCTGTTGAATCCAAAGTAGCTGATTAGCGGCTTGGTTCCCACCAATTTTGGCAAATTAAAAAGTGGGATCCTGAACAGAAGTGTGCGTTCTATCCCAACCATTATCAATGGACCAGAGGTCATCTCGAATCAGACAAGCCAAACTATTCGCAAAGAACTTTGCAGCTAATTCTACCCTATGCGACGAAGGCCACCAACTCCCCATATTTCCTCCTATAACACAGAACACGCTAGGTAACATACAAATATCTGTGCATGAGGTCGCCAAGCTAATCAAGAACCTTGATTCCAGTAAAGCAACTGGCCCTGACGGCATCCCAATTATAGTGTTAAAAAAGCTTCAACCAGAACTTGCTCCCATACTTACGAAACTGTTTAAGCGTTGCCTTAAGGAGAAGTGCTTTCCAACATCCTGGAAAACCTCATCAGTATGCCCTGTATTTAAGAACTCAGGTGATAAGTCATCTCACTCTCAGTACAGACCAATGTCTCCTGTGTGTCATGAGTAAGTTGCTGGAATCCATATTAAATAGAAAAATAGTCAATCACCTCAGCAGAAATAACCTTCTTAATGACACGCAATATGGTTTCTGTTCTGCAAGATTTACCGCAGGGTTATATCTCATAGGATTAGTGAATCTCTTGACAAAGGCTTCCTTTCTAGGACAATTGCTCTTGACATATCAAAGGCCTTCGATAAGGTATGGCATAAAGGCTTACTTCACAAGATCTCCAGCTACGGTATAACTGGAAATGTTTTCTCAATCATTAAATCATTTCTCTCTGATAGGCTCATAAGAGTAGTGGTTGATGGACAAAAATTAGAGGCCTGCAATATTAATGCTGGAGTCCCTCAAGGGTTCATCCTGGGCCCAACTCTCTTCCTGATCTACATCAATGATCTCTCAAAGTACATAAATCATTCGTTGACATCTATGCTGATGACACGACCATCTACGGCAACACATCAAAGGCTGTAAATGACAAAGTTCTCTCCGATTCTCTCTCCTCTGATCTCAAGCGTGTGGTTCAGTGGGGGAAGACGTGGCTGGTTACCTTTAATGCATCTAAAACCAAGCTCCTATCTTTACATCACCAACGCTCTGATCCCTATCTGGCATCAATTGGTCTGGATGACTCTCGTCTTGGAGAAGCCCCATGTTTTGACAAGCTTCTGGGCTTGACCTTCACTCCTGATCTGAAATGGAACATGTACATCAAGTCTGTTGCCAAGGTCGCTGGAAAGATGGTGGGATCCTTCTATCACTCCAGAAGATATCTCACTACTGATGCAATTCTCTATCTATATAAAAGCCAAGTATGTCCAAGGATGGAATACTGCTGCCATATCTGGGCAGGAGCTGCTAAAAACAGCCTATCCTGCCTTGACAGAGTACAAAATAGACTTCGTGGCTTAGTGGGGGATGCCCTTTTCTCTTCCCTGCAACCTCTCTCCCACAGAAGAGACGTTGCAAGCCTATCTTTGTTTTATTTCCATGGTAGGTGCCCGTCTGAACTCCAATTTCTGGTCCCCCCCCCTGCCAATCTTTTACGAAAAACACTCGTCTAGCTGAATCCACTGTCAAAAACTTTCCCCACTCTTTATTTATGCCTAAATCAAAAAGTAGAATCTACTAACAAAGCTTCTTTCTTAGAAGTGCACGCCTGTGGAACTCTGTTCTGTCTGCCTACTTCCCATTTGACTACAACCTGGATGTCTTCAAGTCCAACGTAAACAAATTCCTGATGAACTGCCCCCTTAAGTAGACACTTTATTAAATCTCAACACTAACGTACTGTACTTACAATAACCCTTATCCCTGAGTGGCTTCCGGGCCTTGATAAGTGGTGACCACCTTGTAAAAAATAAAAACAAAAAAACATTGTCTTTGTCATTAACAAATGGGTGACTATTTGGGAATACCAAATGCTTTATGTAGGTCACCAAATTAAGCAACATTGTCTTTGTCATTAACAAATGGGTGGCTACTTGGAATACAAAAGTCTTTATGTAGATAACCAAAGTTAAACAACAATGAGGTTGGTCATTCTAAGATGGGTGACTACTTGGGATTACCAAATGATTTATGGCAGATCATTAAAGTTAAGCAACATGGAGTCTGACTATTATCAGATGGGTGACTACTTGGGAATATAAAATGCTTTCTGTAGCTCACCAAAGTTAAGCAACAATGAGGTTGGTCATTCTAAGATGGAGGACTACTTGGGAATACAAAATGCTTTATGTAGATCACTAAAGTTAAGCAACAATGAGGTTGGTCATTCTAAGATGGGGGACTACTTGGGAATACAAAATGCTTTATGTAGATCACTAAAGTTAAGCAACAATGAGGTTGATCATTCTATGATGGGTGACTACTTGGGATTACCAAATGATTTATGCAGATCACTAAAATTAAGCAACATGGAGTTTGGTCATTATCAGATGGGTGACTTCTTGGGAATACAAATGTCTTTATGTAGATCACCAAAGTTAAGCAACAATGAGGTTGATCATGGGTGACTACTTGGGAATACAAAATGCTTTATGTAGATCGATGTAGCAAAGTTATTAATTTAATAAGGGGAAGGGGATTATGTGGGTTAAATCATGAAAAATAATTATAGGAATTAGTAACATATCCAAGAATTATGAAAAATAATGAAATGTGAGTTATTTGATTGGTGTGTTTGTAATGAAATAACCAGCCACACAATGTCTCAAAGTTATGATTTTTATTAGAGAGAGGGGATTATTTGGGGTAAATCAAGAAAAATGATTGTCGAAATTAGTAACATATCCAAGAATTATGAAAAACGGTGAAATGTGAGTTATTAGATTGGTGTGTATGGAATGAAATAACCAGCCAGATAACGTCTTAAAGTTATTTTTTTGTAAGTGGAAGGGGATTTTGTGGGTTAAATCATGAAAAATGATTGTCAAAATTAGTAACATATTCAAGAATTATGAAAAGTGATGAAATAAAAGTTTTTTGATTTGCATGTTATAATGAAACAAACAACCCAGATACAGTCTCAAATTTATTATTTTAGAAAGAGGGGGTGTATTATGTGGGTTAAATCATAAAAAATGATTGTGGAAATTAGTAACATATCCAAGAATTACGAAAAATTATGAAATTTGTGTTATTTGATTGGTGTGTTCGTAATGAAATAGACAGCCGAGATTATGTATCAAAGTTATTATTTTAGTTAGAGCGAGGCTATACTTTGGGTTAAATCAAGAAAAATTATTGTTGAAATTAGTAACATATCTAAGAATTATGAAAAATGATGAAATGCGAGTTATTTGATTGGTGTGTTTGTAATGAAAGAACCAGCCAGACAATGTCTCGAAGTTATTATTTTAGTATGAGGGGGGATAATGTGAATTCAATCGTTAAAATAATTGTCAAAATTAGTAACATATCCAAGAATTATGAAAAATGATTACATGTGAAATGTATCAAAGTTATTATTTTAGTAAAAGTGGGAAGATATGTGGGTTTAATTATGAAAAATGATTGTGGAAATTTGTAACATATCCAAGAATTATGGGATTCAACGACATACGTCCACATATATACTTACAGATTACCCAGAATCCTCCGGGATTGAATGAGATACATGCAAATATATGCAATCAGAATACACGGGCGCCTGGGATCCAATGAGATAGATGCAAATATATATTAACAGAATATCTGGCGTTGCCTTGGATTGAATTAGATTGATTGAAATACATATATACTAACAGAATACCTTGCGTCGCCCAGGATTTCATTGGATTGATTGAGATATATACTAGCAGAACATCTGGCGTTGCCCGGGATCGAATGAAATAGGTTAGAATATATATTAGCAAAATACCTGGCATTGCTTGGGATTGGATGAGATAGGTAGAAATATATATTAGCAGAATACCCTGCATCGCCCCGTATTGAATGAGATAGGTTGAAATATATAGGATTTAATAATGCAGGTGCAGATAAATACTAACAGAATACCTGGCATCGCCTGGGATTAAATGATATATGTACAAATACAGAATAGATGAATACTTGGCATCGCTCGGGATTGTATTAGATAGCTGCACTTATACAAAAGCAGAATATACAGCATTACTCAAACTTGCATGAGATACGCGAGATAATTTATTTGCAATATCCCTGGTGTCGCTCGGGATTGAAGGAGATTGATGGAAATATATATTAGCAAAATTCCTGGCGTTGCCCGGGATTGAATGAGATAGGGGAAAATATATATTAGCAGAATAATCAGCGTCGCCCTGTATTAAATGAGGGTGGTGAAATATAAAGTTTGTACCGGAAATGACTTAAACAATTTTCTATCTCAAAATTACTTCATTTGTGACGTCGATTCCAGATATGGCTTGAACAGTTAATGATCTCACAATTAGATTAATACATATATATTGTTGGTTTTCTATGAAAGTTTCCTAGGCCAGTTCCTATAGGGGGTGATCTATATTTGTTAAAATGTTCTATGTACTCATCCGGGAATGATGTGATGGTTGTAGTAGTGGGTAGAAAGAAGCATGATTATGTTAATTTTAAACGTGCTCTTGAGTTTTCTTTTGGGGGGTTAAGTTGGAAAAAATAATGTTCGTTTTGGGGTAAAAAAAAGTTTGTGAAATTGTTTAATATATCTATTTAAATTACCCGTCTTTGTGTAGGTAAAATTATTTAAATATGTGTTGCATATTCACCGTCCTTGCAAAGGTAAAATTATTTTAAATATGTGTTGCATATTCACCGTCCTTGCAAAGGTAAAATTATTTCATGTACATGCTGTAAATTATCTATCCTAGGTAAGATACAATTATTTCATACGTCTAATACCTGTCTTAGCTAGGTAAAATATTCTTTTGCTCGAAATAGCAAATGATACATAGGCATTAAAAATTTCATACTCCTAAGAATTACAAATATATTCAAAATCAAATTCAATTTTCTCATTGTTTATACGGTCCCGAGCTACTTTCTAAAAATTGTTTCAGTTTTCTTTAAATTATGGTAGCCTTGGTGGTAAGAGAAATTATTTAACATGTTGTACAATACCTGTCGATGGTATGTGAAATTGTTTCATGTATTTATTTTAATTACCCGTCCGAGGGTAGGTAAAATTATTTTAAATGTGTTGTATATTACCCATCCCCGCAAAGGAAACATTATTTCATATATATTGTATAAATTACTTATCCTAGATAAGGTACAATTATATGATACGTGTAATACTCGTCCTAGGGTAGGTAAAATATTCATTTGCTCGAAAAAGCTAAGGATACATAGACATTGAAAATTCCTCTATATGAAGAATAACAAATATGTTCAAAATCAACTTCCAATTTTCTCATTGTTTATAGGGTCCCGAGCAGCGCCGGGTAGCCCCGCTAGTCAGAATATAAGTTTGAAATAAACTGAGAAATTTAACCTAGATTGCTATGTAGACAATAATGTGATATGTTTAAAACTAAGTATAGGAGATTAATAAAGACAAAAATCAAAATAGTGAAGTAGAAATATAAAGGAATTTCAATAAAATTATGAATCGATAAATGTGGACAAAGTTATGTCTCTTACACCGTCTGGATATACTGAAGGATACGGGAATAGTAAAAATTAAAAAAAAACCCCAAAGATCTTGTGTTCATATTAAGATAAGGCTGAAAATGATAGATTTAACATTTAAATTAATTACATAACTAGTGAAGATAAATATTAACTAAAATTATTTAAATAAACCTTTGAATTTATAGTTTTTCTTTAAAAAAAATAGCAGGGAAAATGAAAAACAAAGATATTGGAACATGTAAATGAAAATTTATACGAAACTAAGGCAAATTGAGAAATGAATAGCTCGACATATAGACTAAAAGTTTAGGAGTTGGGGAGGGGTTAGGGTTAGTTAGGGTTAGGGTTAGTTGGGGAGTAAATCAATAAATCAATAAATCAGAGAAAAAAAAATAATTATAAAAATAGAAAAAAAAAAATAATTATAATAATAGAAAAAAAAATAATTATAATAATAGAAACAAAAAATAATTATAATAGAAAAAAAAAATAATTATAATAATAGAAAAAAAAAAAATTATAATAATAGAAAAAAAAATAATTATAATAATAGAAAAAATAAATAATTATAATAGAAAAAAAAAATAATTATAATAATAGAAAAAAAAATAATTATAATAATAGAAAAAAAAATAATTATAATAATAGAAAAAAAAATAATTATAATAATAGAAAAAAAAATAATTATAATAATAGAAAAAAAAATAATTATAATAATAGAAAAAAAAATAATTATAATAATAGAAAAAATAAATAATTATAATAGAAAAAAAAAATAATTATAATAATAGAAAAAAAAATAATTATAATAATAGAAAAAATAAATAATTATAATAGAAAAAAAAAATAATTATAATAATAGAAAAAAAAATAATTATAATAATAGAAAAAAAAATAATTATAATAATAGAAAAAAAAATAATTATAATAATAGAAAAAAAAAATAATTATAAAAATAGAAAAAAAAATAATTATAATAATAGAAAAAAAAATAATTATGATAATAGAAAAAAAAAATTATTATAATAATAGAAAAAAAAATAATTATAATAATAGAAAAAAAAAATAATTATAAAAATAGAAAAAAAAAATAATTATAATAATAGAAAAAAAAATAATTATAATAATAGAAAAAAAATAATTATAATAATAGAAAAAAAAATAATTATAAAAATAGAAAAAAAAAATAATTATAAAAATAGAAAAAAAAATAATTATAATAATAGAAAAAAAAATAATTATAATAATAGAAAAAAAAAATAATTATAAAAATAGAAAAAAAAATAATTATAAAAATAGAAAAAAAAAATGATTATAAAAATAGAAAAAAAAATAATTATAATACTAGAAAAAATAAATAATTATAATAGAAAAAAAAAATAATTTTAATAATACAAAAAAAAATTATTATAATAGAAAAAAAAATAATTATAATAATAGAAAAAAAAATAATTATAAAAATAGAAAAAAAAATAATTATAATAATAGAAAAAAAAATAATTATGATAATAGAAAAAAAAAATTATTATAATAATAGAAAAAAAAATAATTATAATAATAGAAAAAAAAATAATTATAATAATAGAAAAGAAAAAATTATAATAATAGAAAAAAAAATAATTATAAAAATAGAAAAAAAAAATAATTATAAAAATAGAAAAAAAAATAATTATAAAAATAGAAAAAAAAATAATTATAATAATAGAAAAAAAAATAATTATAATAATAGAAAAAAAAAATAATTATAATAATAGAAAAAAAAAATAATTATAAAAATAGAAAAAAAAAAAAATTATAATAATAGAAAAAAAAAATAATTATAAAAATAGAAAAAAAAATAATTATAAAAATAGAAAAAAAAAATAATTATAATAATAGAAAAAAAAATAATTATAATAATAGAAAAAAAAATAATTATAATAATAGAAAAAAAATAATTATAATAATAGAAAAAAAAAATAATTATAAAAATAGAAAAAAAAATAATTATAATAATAGAAAAAAAAATAATTATAATAATAGAAAAAAAAATAATTATAATAATAGAAAAAAAAATAATTATATAAATCAGAGAAAAAAAATAATTATAGTAATAGAAAAAAAAATAATTATAATAATAGAAAAAAAAATAATTATAATAATAGAAAAAAAAATAATTATAATAATAGAAAAAAAAATAATTATAATAATAGAAAAAAAAAATAATTATAAAAATAGAAAAAAAAATAATTATATAAATCAGAGAAAAAAAATAATTATAAAAATAGAAAAAAAATAATTATAATAATAGAAAAAAAAATAATTATAATAGAAAAAAAAATAATTATAAAAATAGAAAAAAAAATAATTATAATAATAGAAAAAAAAATAATTATAATAATAGAAAAAAAAATAATTATAATAATAGAAAAAAAAATAATTATAATAGAAAAAAAAATAATTATAATAATAGAAAAAAAATAATTATAAAAATAGAAAAAAAAAAATTATAAAAATAGAAAAAAAATAATTATAATAATAGAAAAAAAAAAAATTATAATAATAGAAAAAAAAAATAATTATAATAATAGAAAAAAAAATAATTATAAAAATAGAAAAAAAAAATAATTATAATAATAGAAAAAAAAATAATTATAATAATAGAAAAAAAAATAATTATATAAATCAGAGAAAAAAAATAATTATAAAAATAGAAAAAAAAATAATTATAATAATAGAAAAAAAAATAATTATAATAATAGAAAAAAAAATAATTATAATAATAGAAAAAAAAATAATTATAATAATAGAAAAAATAATTATAATAATAGAAAAAAAAATAATTATAATAATAGAAAAAAAAATAATTATAATAGAAAAAAAATAATTATAAAAATAGAAAAAAAAATAATTATAATAATAGAAAAAAAATAATTATGATAATAGAAAAAAAAATTATTATAATAATAGAAAAAAAAAATAATTATAATAATAGAAAAAAAAAAAATTATAATAATAGAAAAAAAATAATTATAATAATAGAAAAAAAAAATTATAATAATAGAAAAAAAATAATTAAAAAAATAGAAAAAAAAAATAATTATAAAAATAGAAAAAAAAATAATTATAATAGAAAAAAAAAATAATTATAAAAATAGAAAAAAAAATAATTATAAAAATAGAAAAAAAAAATAATTATAATAATAGAAAAAAAAAAATTCTAATAATAGAAAAAAAAATAATTATAATAATAGAAAAAAAAAATAATTATAATAATAGAAAAAAAATAATTATAATAATAGAAAAAAAATTATAATAGAAAAAAAATAATTATAAAAATAGAAAAAAAAATAATTATAATAATAGAAAAAAAAATAATTATAATAATAGAAAAAAAAATGATTATAATAATAGAAAAAAAAATGATTATAATAATAGAAAAAAAATGATTATAATAATAGAAAAAAAAATGATTATAATAGAAAAAAAAAATAATTATCATAATAGAAAAAAAAATAATTATAAAAATAGAAAAAAAAAATAATTATAATAATAGAAAAAAAAATAATTATAATAATAGAAAAAAAATAATTATAATAATAGAAAAAAAAATAATTATAATAATAGAAAAAAAAATAATTATAATAATAGAAAAAAAAAATTATAAAAATAGAAAAAAAAATAATTATAATAATAGAAAAAAAAATAATTATAATAATAGAAAAAAAAAATAATTATAATAATAGAAAAAAAATAATTATATAAATCAGAGAAAAAAAATAATTATAGTAATAGAAAAAAAAATAATTATAATAATAGAAAAAAAAATAATTATAATAATAGAAAAAAAAATAATTATAATAATAGAAAAAAAAATAATTATAATAATAGAAAAAAAAATAATTATAATAATAGAAACAAAAAATAATTATAATAATAGAAAAAAAAAAAAATTATAAAAATAGAAAAAAAAAAAAATTATAATAATAGAAAAAAAAAAATTATAATAATAGAAAAAAAAAATAATTATAATAATAGAAAAAAAAATAATTATATAAATCAGAGAAAAAAAATAATTATAGTAATAGAAAAAAAAATAATTATAATAATAGAAAAAAAAATAATTATAATAATAGAAAAAAAAATAATTATAATAATAGAAAAAAAAATAATTATAATAATAGAAAAAAAAATAATTATAATAATAGAAAAAAAAATAATTATAAAAATAGAAAAAAAAAATAATTATAATAATAGAAAAAAAAATAATTATAATAATAGAAAAAAAAAATAATTATAAAAATAGAAAAAAAAAATAATTATTTAAATCAGAGAAAAAAAAATAATTATAATAATAGAAAAAAAAATAATTATAATAATAGAAAAAAAAATTATAATAATAGAAAAAAAAAATAATTATAATAATAGAAAAAAAAAATAATTATAATAGAAAAAAAAATGATTATAATAATAGAAAAAAAAATGATTATAATAATAGAAAAAAAAATGATTATAATAATAGAAAAAATAAATAATTATAATAGAAAAAAAAAATAATTATAATAATAGAAAAAAAAATAATTATAATAATAGAAAAAATAAATAATTATAATAGAAAAAAAAAATAATTATAATAATAGAAAAAAAAATAATTATAATAATAGAAAAAAAAATAATTATAATAATAGAAAAAAAAATAATTATAATAATAGAAAAAAAAATAATTATAAAAATAGAAAAAAAAATAATTATAATAATAGAAAAAAAAATAATTATGATAATAGAAAAAAAAAATTATTATAATAATAGAAAAAAAAATAATTATAATAATAGAAAAAAAAAATAATTATAAAAATAGAAAAAAAAAATAATTATAATAATAGAAAAAAAAATAATTATAATAATAGAAAAAAAAATAATTATAAAAATAGAAAAAAAAATAATTATAAAAATAGAAAAAAAAAATAATTATAAAAATAGAAAAAAAAATAATTATAATAATAGAAAAAAAAATAATTATAATAATAGAAAAAAAAAATAATTATAAAAATAGAAAAAAAAATAATTATAAAAATAGAAAAAAAAATAATTATAAAAATAGAAAAAAAAAATAATTATAATAATAGAAAAAAAAATAATTATAATAATAGAAAAAAAAATAATTATAATAATAGAAAAAAAATAATTATAATAATAGAAAAAAAAAATAATTATAAAAATAGAAAAAAAAATAATTATAATAATAGAAAAAAAAATAATTATAATAATAGAAAAAAAAATAATTATAATAATAGAAAAAAAAATAATTATATAAATCAGAGAAAAAAAATAATTATAGTAATAGAAAAAAAAATAATTATAATAATAGAAAAAAAAATAATTATAATAATAGAAAAAAAAATAATTATAATAATAGAAAAAAAAATAATTATAATAATAGAAAAAAAAAATAATTATAAAAATAGAAAAAAAAAATAATTATATAAATCAGAGAAAAAAAATAATTATAAAAATAGAAAAAAAATAATTATAATAATAGAAAAAAAAATAATTATAATAGAAAAAAAAATAATTATAAAAATAGAAAAAAAAATAATTATAATAATAGAAAAAAAAATAATTATAATAATAGAAAAAAAAATAATTATAATAATAGAAAAAAAAATAATTATAATAGAAAAAAAAATAATTATAATAATAGAAAAAAAATAATTATAAAAATAGAAAAAAAAAAATTATAAAAATAGAAAAAAAATAATTATAATAATAGAAAAAAAAATAATTATAATAATAGAAAAAAAAAATAATTATAATAATAGAAAAAAAAATAATTATAAAAATAGAAAAAAAAAATAATTATAATAATAGAAAAAAAAATAATTATAATAATAGAAAAAAAAATAATTATATAAATCAGAGAAAAAAAATAATTATAAAAATAGAAAAAAAAATAATTATAATAATAGAAAAAAAAATAATTATAATAATAGAAAAAAAAATAATTATAATAATAGAAAAAAAAATAATTATAATAATAGAAAAAATAATTATAATAATAGAAAAAAAAATAATTATAATAATAGAAAAAAAAATAATTATAATAGAAAAAAAATAATTATAAAAATAGAAAAAAAAATAATTATAATAATAGAAAAAAAATAATTATGATAATAGAAAAAAAAATTATTATAATAATAGAAAAAAAAAATAATTATAATAATAGAAAAAAAAATAATTATAATAATAGAAAAAAAATAATTATAATAATAGAAAAAAAAAATTATAATAATAGAAAAAAAATAATTAAAAAAATAGAAAAAAAAAATAATTATAAAAATAGAAAAAAAAATAATTATAATAATAGAAAAAAAAATAATTATAATAATAGAAAAAAAATAATTATAATAATAGAAAAAAAAATAATTATAAAAATAGAAAAAAAAAATAATTATAAAAATAGAAAAAAAAATAATTATAATAATAGAAAAAAAAATAATTATAATAATAGAAAAAAAAAATAATTATAAAAATAGAAAAAAAAAATAATTATAAAAATAGAAAAAAAAAATGATTATAAAAATAGAAAAAAAAATAATTATAATACTAGAAAAAATAAATAATTATAATAGAAAAAAAAATAATTTTAATAATACAAAAAAAAATTATTATAATAGAAAAAAAAATAATTATAATAATAGAAAAAAAAATAATTATAAAAATAGAAAAAAAAATAATTATAATAATAGAAAAAAAAATAATTATGATAATAGAAAAAAAAAATTATTATAATAATAGAAAAAAAAATAATTATAATAATAGAAAAAAAAATAATTATAATAATAGAAAAGAAAAAATTATAATAATAGAAAAAAAAATAATTATAAAAATAGAAAAAAAAAATAATTATAAAAATAGAAAAAAAAATAATTATAAAAATAGAAAAAAAAATAATTATAATAATAGAAAAAAAAATAATTATAATAATAGAAAAAAAAAATAATTATAATAATAGAAAAAAAAAATAATTATAAAAATAGAAAAAAAAAATAATTATAATAATAGAAAAAAAAAATAATTATAAAAATAGAAAAAAAAATAATTATAAAAATAGAAAAAAAAAATAATTATAATAATAGAAAAAAAAATAATTATAATAATAGAAAAAAAAATAATTATAATAATAGAAAAAAAATAATTATAATAATAGAAAAAAAAAATAATTATAAAAATAGAAAAAAAAATAATTATAATAATAGAAAAAAAAATAATTATAATAATAGAAAAAAAAATAATTATAATAATAGAAAAAAAAATAATTATATAAATCAGAGAAAAAAAATAATTATAGTAATAGAAAAAAAAATAATTATAATAATAGAAAAAAAAATAATTATAATAATAGAAAAAAAAATAATTATAATAATAGAAAAAAAAAATAATTATAAAAATAGAAAAAAAAAATAATTATAAAAATAGAAAAAAAATAATTATAATAATAGAAAAAAAAATAATTATAATAGAAAAAAAAATAATTATAAAAATAGAAAAAAAAATAATTATAATAATAGAAAAAAAAATAATTATAATAATAGAAAAAAAATAATTATAATAATAGAAAAAAAAAATTATAATAATAGAAAAAAAATAATTAAAAAAATAGAAAAAAAAAAATGATTATAAAAATAGAAAAAAAAATAATTATAATACTAGAAAAAATAAATAATTATAATAGAAAAAAAAATAATTTTAATAATACAAAAAAAAATTATTATAATAGAAAAAAAAATAATTATAATAATAGAAAAAAAATAATTATAAAAATAGAAAAAAAAATAATTATAATAATAGAAAAAAAAATAATTATGATAATAGAAAAAAAAAATTATTATAATAATAGAAAAAAAAATAATTATAATAATAGAAAAAAAAATAATTATAATAATAGAAAAGAAAAAATTATAATAATAGAAAAAAAAATAATTATAAAAATAGAAAAAAAAAATAATTATAAAAATAGAAAAAAAAATAATTATAAAAATAGAAAAAAAAATAATTATAATAATAGAAAAAAAAATAATTATAATAATAGAAAAAAAAAATAATTATAATAATAGAAAAAAAAAATAATTATAAAAATAGAAAAAAAAAATAATTATAATAATAGAAAAAAAAAATAATTATAAAAATAGAAAAAAAAATAATTATAAAAATAGAAAAAAAAAATAATTATAATAATAGAAAAAAAAATAATTATAATAATAGAAAAAAAAATAATTATAATAATAGAAAAAAAATAATTATAATAATAGAAAAAAAAAATAATTATAAAAATAGAAAAAAAAATAATTATAATAATAGAAAAAAAAATAATTATAATAATAGAAAAAAAAATAATTATAATAATAGAAAAAAAAATAATTATATAAATCAGAGAAAAAAAATAATTATAGTAATAGAAAAAAAAATAATTATAATAATAGAAAAAAAAATAATTATAATAATAGAAAAAAAAATAATTATAATAATAGAAAAAAAAAATAATTATAAAAATAGAAAAAAAAAATAATTATATAAATCAGAGAAAAAAAATAATTATAAAAATAGAAAAAAAATAATTATAATAATAGAAAAAAAAATAATTATAATAGAAAAAAAAATAATTATAAAAATAGAAAAAAAAATAATTATAATAATAGAAAAAAAAATAATTATAATAATAGAAAAAAAAATAATTATAATAATAGAAAAAAAAATAATTATAATAGAAAAAAAAATAATTATAATAATAGAAAAAAAATAATTATAAAAATAGAAAAAAAAAAATTATAAAAATAGAAAAAAAATAATTATAATAATAGAAAAAAAAATAATTATAATAATAGAAAAAAAAAATAATTATAAAAATAGAAAAAACAAATAATTATAAAAATAGAAAAAAAAAATGATTATAAAAATAGAAAAAAAAATAATTATAATAATAGAAAAAATAATTATAATAATAGAAAAAAAAATAATTATAATAATAGAAAAAAAAATAATTATAATAGAAAAAAAATAATTATAAAAATAGAAAAAAAAATAATTATAATAATAGAAAAAAAATAATTATGATAATAGAAAAAAAAATTATTATAATAATAGAAAAAAAAAATAATTATAATAATAGAAAAAAAAATAATTATAATAATAGAAAAAAAATAATTATAATAATAGAAAAAAAAAATTATAATAATAGAAAAAAAATAATTAAAAAAATAGAAAAAAAAAATAATTATAAAAATAGAAAAAAAAATAATTATAATAGAAAAAAAAAATAATTATAAAAATAGAAAAAAAAATAATTATAAAAATAGAAAAAAAAAATAATTATAATAATAGAAAAAAAAAATTCTAATAATAGAAAAAAAAATAATTATAATAATAGAAAAAAAAAATAATTATAATAATAGAAAAAAAATAATTATAATAATAGAAAAAAAATTATAATAGAAAAAAAAATAATTATAAAAATAGAAAAAAAAATAATTATAATAATAGAAAAAAAAATAATTATAATAATAGAAAAAAAAATGATTATAATAATAGAAAAAAAAATGATTATAATAATAGAAAAAAAATGATTATAATAATAGAAAAAAAAATGATTATAATAGAAAAAAAAAATAATTATCATAATAGAAAAAAAAATAATTATAAAAATAGAAAAAAAAAATAATTATAATAATAGAAAAAAAAATAATTATAATAATAGAAAAAAAATAATTATAATAATAGAAAAAAAAATAATTATAATAATAGAAAAAAAAATAATTATAATAATAGAAAAAAAAAATTATAAAAATAGAAAAAAAAATAATTATAATAATAGAAAAAAAATAATTATAATAATAGAAAAAAAAATAATTATAATAATAGAAAAAAAATAATTATATAAATCAGAGAAAAAAAATAATTATAGTAATAGAAAAAAAAATAATTATAATAATAGAAAAAAAAATAATTATAATAATAGAAAAAAAAATAATTATAATAATAGAAAAAAAAATAATTATAATAATAGAAAAAAAAATAATTATAATAATAGAAAAAAAAAAAAATTATAAAAATAGAAAAAAAAAAAAATTATAATAATAGAAAAAAAAAAATTATAATAATAGAAAAAAAAAATAATTATAATAATAGAAAAAAAAATAATTATATAAATCAGAGAAAAAAAATAATTATAGTAATAGAAAAAAAAATAATTATAATAATAGAAAAAAAAATAATTATAATAATAGAAAAAAAAATAATTATAATAATAGAAAAAAAAATAATTATAATAATAGAAAAAAAAAATAATTATAATAATAGAAAAAAAAATAATTATAAAAATAGAAAAAAAAAATAATTATAATAATAGAAAAAAAAATAATTATAATAATAGAAAAAAAAAATAATTATAAAAATAGAAAAAAAAAATAATTATTTAAATCAGAGAAAAAAAAATAATTATAATAATAGAAAAAAAAATAATTATAATAATAGAAAAAAAAATTATAATAATAGAAAAAAAAAATAATTATAATAATAGAAAAAAAAATAATTATAATAATAGAAAAAAAAATTATAATAATAGAAAAAAAAAATAATTATAATAATAGAAAAAAAAATAATTATAATAGAAAAAAAAATGATTATAATAATAGAAAAAAAAATGATTATAATAATAGAAAAAAAAATGATTATAATAATAGAAAAAAAAATAATTATAATAGAAAAAAAAAATAATTATAATAATAGAAAAAAAAATAATTATAAAAATAGAAAAAAAAAATAATTATAATAATAGAAAAAAAAATAATTATAATAATAGAAAAAAAAATAATTATATAAATCAGAGAAAAAAAATAATTATAAAAATAGAAAAAAAAATAATTATAATAATAGAAAAAAAAATAATTATAATAATAGAAAAAAAAATAATTATAATAATAGAAAAAAAAATAATTATAATAATAGAAAAAAAAATAATTATAATAATAGAAAAAAAAATAATTATAATAATAGAAAAAAAAAAATAATTATAATAATAGAAAAAAAAAATAATTATAATAATAGAAAAAAAAATAATTATAATAATAGAAAAAAAAAATAATTATAATAATAGAAAAAAAAATAATTATAAAAATAGAAAAAAAAAATAATTATAATAATAGAAAAAAAAATAATTATAAAAATAGAAAAAAAAAATTATTATAATAATAGAAAAAAAAAATAATTATAAAAATAGAAAAAAAAAATAATTATAAAAATAGAAAAAAAAAATAATTATAAAAATAGAAAAAAAAAATAATTATAAAAATAGAAAAAAAAAATAATTATAAAAATAGAAAAAAAAAAATTGTAGAAATATCTAAAAATATGAAAGTGGGATACTTAGTCAATTCAAAAGGAATCGAAAAAATAAATGAAGAAATAAAATGAGGATGAATGAGGTGAGTCCAAACTGCTTGTTCCCTTAAAATACGAATTTTGAATACATATATATATATATATATATATATATCTTCTATATAAATAAAATGAACTCATTTTTTCCCGTGGGATTTTGACCTTAATAGGATTAAAAATCAAGATATTTCATGCAAATACATTATGCACAAACGGCAGAACAATATCTGAGGTTTGTTATAGGCTTATTAGTTCTCAAATTCCTCGATAATCTTAGATTTCTATACTTTTTCTGCTGAGAAGTCACGGCCAAAATCGGTTAAGATCAATGGAAGTGGTAAAATATTTTCTCTCTAAAAAATTCCTCCTCCCCCTGTCACCACTTAACACCGTTTGGAGATCGTTCACAAGGAACAGTTGAGAAGAGAACACCGGTTTGGCTTCGTAGTTCTATCATGTGAAGTTATTTAAAATCACAAAACAAAGCTGCAGTGCTCTGTGGCGTAGTGGTTAGGGGTGCTGGACAATTCACATTATATTTTCACGTTCGCGCCGACCTACCATAGTGGGTTTTTTTTTTTTCCTAAACAACTGGAATGGACTTTTCTTGGTGGCCGAACTGTTAACGTTGCAGATGTTTTTTTTTTGTTTTTTTTTTTCACACTTTATTTTCCTACTTTTACTCATGACTCCGGGTTTGATCCTTCCTACTTACCTACCATAACATTTTTTAAAACTCCCCCCCCCCCGTCCCGGAAACAAACACTCGGGCAACGCCGGGTACCTCCGCTAGTATATATATATAAGAGAAAGAAAATTAAAACTGTTAGTTGAACTTTAAAAAACAATTTGCATTATTTCAGCTGTTTTGAAAACTTTCCAATCGGATTTTTGAAAACTTTCCAATCGGATTATATGCATCATCACGCTGGATTTATCTTGGAACACATTCTATCTAAAGAACTATTTTGCATTTTTGATCAACTCTAGTGGAGTTTCATTCAAGCTGAAATATTATGCGCGGTTTGTTTTTATATTAGTTTTTTACATATCCAATATTTTTTTACTTTTTTTATTTGGCAATTTATGACTACAATAAATTGTGGGTTCACTTAATGCTTTAACTAGCAAATTCTAGCATTGCTACAAATATATAATTTGCTGATTTCTTTATGTCCTCTGATGAGAAGAATAATACGAATAGCATTCTTTGAAACTCTGCGGAATAAGGACTTTGTAAATTGTTTTTTGGAGTGTTCAGTCGAACAATAAGTTTTGATTGTAAAGTTCCACTTAAAGTTTAATTTTCTTTCTCTTATAATAAGCTCTAATCTCTATTGTGTATTGAGCTTTTTTTAATTTGGTTGGGATTAAATTATTTATATATAAATACTGTTATTTATATTAGTTTGAGGTTTACCATTGTGTATATCAGGTAAACACTACATCCCTTTGTTTTCATTAATATATATATATATATATATATATATATATATATATGAGAAAGGTATTTTGGTGTCTGAAGAGTAGCTATTTTTGGAATATTTTGAAATAATATAATGTTTTAATTTGTCCAAATGGTTATGAAACAATTATAACACATAAGAAATACACCATATGATGTTCTTATTTTATATTCTGTTGTCTTGATTTTTGAAAAAAATATTATATATATTAATAAATAAAATGTATATTTAGGCAGCATTTTTTTTCTTAAGCATATTTCATTAAATAAAATAGAAGTTTTGTCTATTAATTCTGTTTTTGATCCTTTCCAATTTCCGAATAATGGTCTTCACTTCTGGCAGGAACTGGCTGATGTAATTGCCACATTTGTTGTAAGTTCAAGTACATTTCAATCCTTCTGGAATGAATGAAATAAATAAACATGTAATAAAAAAACAACTATGAATAAATATGTAAATGAAAAATATACGTTATATAAAAATATATAAAGTGTTCAAAATTAGTTCAATTAATCTATCTCTGATGATGAATCCAGATGATGTGTTGCAAACTCAGTTCTAGAAGTGTAAGCCATGTTTAGTTTCAGAACAGTTTCCGATGGTTCGTTGTTCTAAATAAGTCCTGAGAGGTGACTGGTTTGCAGTAGACAGTTCAACAGAGCAAAATATTCTTACCGTGTCAAGATGAAAAAAACATGCAAAATTGCTACAGAAAAGGTTTAATATTTATGGAGCAATTCTGGTTTCTGATTGGTTGGTAGCAGAACATGAATTAATTCGATTCGTCAGTTCCTAGCAACATTGTTTATAAATAGAATCGTCCGACAGTTTCTTTCCATTTTTTTTTTTTTTTTTTTACTTCATTTTTTTGTAAAAGGAACTTAATGTTCCGTTTAATATCTACACTAAATGTTACCGTGACATTTATTGAGTGGGTTTCTACCATCATTTCATTTTATTTCTTATTTTGCAAAGATGTAAAGAGACACTGCGGCCAGCTTTTCTTGTTCTTCGGCAGCGTTCAACATTCATTTTTTTTTTTATGAACTGAATAAACATTTTACATTAAATAAAAACACTAAAAACTTATTCACTTAGGTAGAAAAGTAACTTATCTTAACATTTTGATAATATTTATTTGTTATCTATTTGTTTTTTTTGACAATTTTTTCTGTACCACTGTGGATTGTAAAAGAAACGTGGAAAATTACATCAAATCTGTTCCAAAGGTTGCTTGAATAATGGTTGGATCATTCTACCACTCCGTAAAATAGCTCAATCATGATGCAATCTTTAATCTGTAAAGAGTCAAATATGTCCTAAGGTGGACTACTGTCCGAGAAGTGTCATTCAGACTAATCTTTTCTGCCCTGACAGAGTACAAAACTGACTTTCGAACCTAGTGGGGGATGTCTGTTCTTTTCCCTATTGCACAGAAAAGATATTGTTAATCTTTCTTTACTCTGTCATTATTTTGAAGGCAGTTGCTCGACTGAGCTCCAATCTATGGTTCTTTCAACAAGAATTCATCTAACTACAACAGCAGTAAATAATTTTTCTTTCTCTCTTCGTATACTTAAAGCTAAACAGAAGTTCCATGAGCAAAGTCTCTTTCCAAGAACTATCCTTCTGTGGAACACAATACCACAGATACAGCATGGTCGTTTTCAAGTTCAATGTTAACAAATACTCGTTGAGCTGACCTCTCAAATAATCTAATTTCTGGACAGTCTCAACCATTGTTACCAATTTTTATGTTTTTTTTTTTTTTTAACTTGTGTTCATCCTTAATGAGGCATATCATCACTTGGATGTAAAGGGCTACTGTTTAGGACCATGCCTAGGGAAGATTAGCAACATGTTGGTTTATGTTACATTTAAACTTCTGCATATCAGTGCAGGCAGTAAGAAGGAAATTCCACAGTTTAGCTGTTTGAGAGGAAAAAAATTATTAGAGTAAAAAGCTTTCTGGCATTTAGGGACCTAAACAGTGAAGGGGTGTGATTTTGTTAAGTTGTGCCTAGTTAGTACATTTAGAAAAATCTAAAGCATTTATTTACAGATAAATTGTGTGCACGGTGACTAGCAAGCCTGATCCGAATTTTAGTGGCTTATTAAGCCCCCAGGGTTTAAGACGTTTGTCTAGTAGCCACTATAACTCTAACCTTCTTCAGGTGCATTTTGTTGAACGCAGGGAATTTGTACGGAAGTTCGGAACTGAATACGATGATGATTATTTCTTTTTAATGGATGAGAATATTTGTTGAGCGGTGGGAAACAGCACCACTTTAGAAATTTTCTTTTCTGGAATAAGTATTTTAAGAAAAAATTTTCTGGAATAATTATTTTAAGAAAAAATTTTCTGGAATAATTATTTTAAGAAAAAATTTTCTGGAATAATTATTTTAAGAAAAAATTTTCTGGAATAATTATTTTAAGAAAAAATTTTCTGGAATAATTATTTTAAGAAAAAATTTTCTGGAATAATTATTTTAAGAAAAAAAAACTGATGCAAAATAAAATATATCGATGCCAATAACAGTGGAAGGTAGAAACAAAAAAAAATATTTTATAATCAAAAATCAATGCAGCAGACATATTCCTATTTAAGTCTGACTTTGAAAAGCCTGCAAGATACATGAGATGCCATTAGAGTAAAGAGCCAAATATATTGTCGGAGATATACATGATGGATGATCGAATTATCTATTATATAAATCTCACCTATCTGTTTAAATGTATGTATGTTTGTATGTCTGCCTAAAACTTTTGACACTGCCGACGGATTTTCACAAGATCGGTATCATTTTGAAGCTCGACCCTTCGGACGATAAATATTGAAAAGATGGCCAAAAACATTAATTCTTTCACCCTCAACTGGGAACTTTTCTACAGGGAGGGGTCGCTTTTTTTCATCGATATTTTCGAAAATCATTTCCTCTTTTTGATTGTCTAGCCTTAATTTAAACCTACGTCATTTCCAGTTTGGCGATGGGCACATCAGCAAAGACATCACATCTTTTTTTTTTTCACATTCTTTTCCTCTTTCGTGGTACGGGTTCAAGCCTGCCTGCCTGACACTTTTTTTTTTTTTTTTTTACACACTCCTCCAAACATCCGGGCAATGCCGGGCACCCAGGCTAGTACCATATATAAGTTGAATAGTCATCCAGAAAATCAAATTTTAAAGTGTCGACAGTTTTGTTTACTCTCAACCACACTTTTTGTTGTCTTATCGTGCTTTCTTTTTTGTGGGTCAAGGTTATCAGCTGATAAGATACTGATCAGCTTTTGATCAAAGTCTTGATTGATTTTTTTTTTATCCCTTTGAAAATGAACCTCTTATCTTGCATTATGGTTGTCGTATAGTGTCCATATTGGATCAATCTGGATTGATATTACAATGATACGAAGCAAGTTAAGTTTCAAATAATACACAGGGTTAAGATTAGGATAATATTTGTTCGCAAGATTCCTGTCTAAGGCAAAAAGAACATGGTCGTTTCAGTTTTTGAGATCTATGTATCAACGTACACTTGTGATCAAAAATTGAAGACCATGTGAAAATCTTTAAAAAGAAACCTCTTTTAAGAATAGATTTTAAACTTCTCTCATTTAGTGTTACCAACACTACAACCTGAAAGAATAGATTTTAAACTTCTCTCATTTAGTGTTACCAACTCTACAACCTGAAAGAATAGATTTTAAACTTCTCTCATTTAGTGTTACCAACTCTACAACCTGAAAGAATAGATTTTAAACTTCTCTCATTTAGTGTTACCAACACCACAACCTGAAAGAATGGGAAGAAAAAAAAGCCACATTCCAAACATTTGATTCAGAAATTTACATTTTTTATAATATGACACGACCATCTATGGCAGCACATCAAAGGCTGTAAATGACCAAGTTCTCTCTGATTCTCTCTCCTCTGATCTTGAGCACGTGGCACAATGGGGAAAGAGGTGGCTGGTTACTTTTAATGCATCTAAAACCAAGCTCCTATCTTTATATCATCAATGCTCTGATCCCCATCTGGCATCAATTGAAATGAATGGCTCTTGTCTTGGGGAGGCTCCATGTTTTGACAAGCTTCTGGGCTTGACCTTTACTCCTGATCTGAAATGGAAAACATACATCAAATCTGTTGCCAAGGTCGCTGGAAAGATGGTAGAATCCTTCTATCGATCGAGTAGATATCTCACCACTGATGCAATTCTCTATCTATATAAAAGCCAGGTATGTCCAAGGATGGAATACTGTTGCCACATCTGGGCAGGAGCTGCTAGAAAGACATTATCCTGCCTTGACAGAGTTCAAAATAGATTTTGTAGCCTTGTGGTGGATGCCCTTTTCTCTTCCCTGCAACCTCTTTCCCACAGAAGAGACGTTACGAGCCTGTCTCTGCTTTATTGTTATTTTCATGACAAGTGCTCGTCTGAACTCCACTCTATGACCCCTCCTTACCAAACTTTCACAGAAACACTCATCTAGCTTAAACCACTGTCACTAATTTCCCCCACTCTTTATCTGTGCCTAAACTTAAATGTAGATACCATGAACAAAGCTTCTTTCTTAGAACTGCACACCTGTGAAACTCTTCTGTTTGCCCTTTTCCAGCTGACTACAATTTGGTAATCTTCAAGTCCAATGTGAACAAATTCTCGAACCGTCCCCTTAAATAATCCAATTTACCAAATTTCCACTAATAACGATTACTATGATATTATCCCATTGACTACTCAATAACCCTTATCCTCAAGTGGCGACTCTTGTGTAAAAAAACAAAAACAAAAAACCAAAAAACCTTTGTAGTGTTGTTGGGAGGAGTTTAAAATCTATCCTTTAAAAAAAAAAAGGGGGTTTCTTTTTAAAGATTTTCAAGTGGTCTTAAATTTTTGATCAGGAATGTATGTATAGTCATGTTAAAAGAATGGTTGAGAGTTCTTGAGTTACTGATTTTCTTGCTTCACTTGTTCAATCAGTTACACTGCCATACTTAGAGACAAAGGTTCTGGGTTCAAATTTCACCCGGGCATAAGTATTAGGTTGTCTGGAAAGTTCTGAGCATTTTATAGGCACACAAAGAGGATAGAAATAAGACTTCTCTTTTCTTAGTAATATTTATTCAATGGAAATGGTCATGAACTGCACTTTTTGAAACTTGCAATTCTTGCACAAATGCTTTAGTTGTGATATTTTGATTTTTCATTTTTTTGTCTTCAAAACATCAATATCAAATTTTAAGCGTCTTCCACTGCGAGTGTCGTCTTCAAGACTGATGTTTCCTGTTTTGAATTTCGCAAACCACTTCTGAACATTTGATTCCTCTATAGCATTGTTACCATACCCTTCACAAATCTCTTTGGAAGTTTTAGCAACAGTTTCTCATTTTTTGAAAAACAAAACAAAAAATAAAACAAAAACATAACTACTCGAACATGAAATTTGTTGCAGTTCATTTTCTTGTAATGAGGGGGGGGGTATCTGAAAGAAAACAAATTAAAAAAATTTTTTTTGTCTGCAACGAAAAAAATATGTGCAATGCATGCTAAGTTTCATTTGTGATTTAAGTAAACAGTTTATAGGCTGTACTTTTAAAGCGCAAAAGATTTTCCGGGCAGCTTTATGTTTTACTCAAATTTTGTCCGAAAATGAGCTGCAAAAAAATTACAGAGTGTTTCTTTTGTATATTTAGAACAAATGGGTATTTTTAACAAGAGAAAAAGGTTGAAAAAGTAAGTATACAACAAATAAATGTTACTACATACTTGGATCAGTATAATTGGTGTTTTAATTTATTTTAAAGTGTTTATCTGCTTTGAAACCTGTCAAGTTTTAACTTAGAATGAAAAAAGTGGCAATCTTATTACAGCCATGTTGAGCCTTGATAATTGCTCCAAAATTAAACCAAACACTAGTAGAAACACGTTGAATAAATGTCACCAATTTTGCAAAAATGTAATGTTCTGCCAACAGTTTGTTTAATTTTCGATTTTGGGGCGATTATTGAGGCTCCAAACTATCTGTAATGAATGACACCACCATTTTTTCCCCTTTCTACAGAATATTTTCTAGTCTAATAGTTTCTTTCTTCAGACAACTTGCTTTTGGAATTCATTCCCTGTTTCCCCAACTGTACCAACTTGCAGAAATTTTAATGTACTGTGAACAAACATCTTGCTAAACAGCTCCTCTCCACTTAAGATGCCTTCTATAAGTCTGGTGCCTAATCGCAATAGCCCTTTATGTCTCAGTGGTAATATTCCTTGTTCGAGGCGAAACATGAAAAAAACCCAAAAAAAAAAAAACCATGATGACGCTGTTGGTGGATCATTAGAATACACTGACTGCCCCCCCTGCGGATAGTAAAAGTCCCTCAATGGGGCCACTGTTGACTGCGGGTGGTAGCCCGTAATGCCATAAGGATGGGATCCTGGTGGTTGAGCAAATCATGTTCAAGGTCCTAGGACATGAGATACAACATACCATTTTGGCCCTTACTTGGCCTAAAGCAGTTGGATAGGCCCGATCCAATCAATCGGTTAGTCATGACTAGCACTAAATCAGACAAACACAAGAAGAAAATATGCTCACGCTTCCCACATTAGGCAATAAACTGATTTAGTAAGTATGGCTGAAGGGTCAATCAACTTGCTGAAGAATGAATAAAACACGGCTGGAAAACTAACCTCTTTTCTAGAAATGAGGTCATTAGAAAAGATAAAGAAAAGACAGGTGCTTGAGTCCATCAGCAGGATGAGTGTACTTTCCCCTCCCAACACTTCCCACACAGAGCTCTGAAGTGGGTGGGGAACAGGAGAAATGAAAAATTTTAAATATGTAAATGTCAAATAAAAAGCTTCAAAAAAGAAAATAATTAGATCCTTCTTAGATAAGAGAAAAATCCAGGTTGTCCCTGACGATCGTAGATCTAAACAATATGATATAAATGCAGGAATGCCTCAGGGGTCTATTCTTGGACCTATGTTATTCCTAATATTCATAAATGACTTCCCTGACAAAATTGTCTCTGAGATGGGTATGTATGCTGATGACACCACGCTCTATAACAGACACGACAGGAAAACAAATGAACACATATTTAAAAAAAATTTCAAAAACACTAGAGAAGGACCTCCGATCTGTAGTAGAATGGGGACAAAAATGGATGGTCACATTCAATGCTGCCAAGACTAAACTTGTTTCCTTCAATAATTACAAGAAATCTTCCCTACCGCCAGTAGCAAAGGCCAAAGACTCTTTATCTGAAAGTACATCTTTTAAACTCCTCGGCCTAACGTTTACAGGAAACATAAGTTAGAACAATTACATTGAGAACATTGCCAGGACCGTTGCGAAGTAGATAGGTTCTCTCTACCGCGCTAGAAAGCTATTAACACCTGAAAGTATCCTATACTTCTATAAGGCCACCATTCGCCCATGTATGGAGTATTGTTGTCATATTTGGGCTGGTGCATCTGCCACTAGTGTCTCGCTCCTAGACAAGGTTCAAAAGAGAGTCGCCTATCTGATAGGTCCTGAACTGTCATCTAAGCTTCAACCTCTGTCACATCGACAAAATGTTGCATCCCTCTGCCTGTTCTACAAGTACTTTAACGGTGAATGCTCTGACAAACTGCAAGCACTTGTACCCCCTCTACGTAAAAACCCCCGACAAACCCGACAAACAGCTAAATCCCACCCCTTCACAGTAGAGATCCCTAGATGCAAGAGAGCCTTCTACTCCAGTAGTTTCTTCCTAATAACAGCTAGACTGGAATTCCCTTCCAGGTCCCTGCTTCCCCGACTGTACTGACATGCAGAAGTTCAAGTGCAACGTGAACCAACATCTTGCTGCCCAACTTCCTACACAGTATCCCTGATACTTATGTCCCTGATAGTAGCCCCCTACAGCAATGTGCCTTGTTTGGGGTGAAAATGTAAAAAAAAAAAAAAAAAAAAGTTTCAGATAAACCTAAGTTCAGATTCAGAAACAGAATCCAAAAACTGAAATCTAAATCAAAAGCTTCTTATTTTATGATCCTGGATATGACCTTAAACTATATCCGATGGTGAGGCCCCAGCTTGCGGGCATTGGGGAGTGTGGAGCCACCCCTTAATTGCCATTGCTCCCAGGTCCACTCTGACCCAGAATGGTAGTCCATGTTAGGGTTCCAACTTTGGGTTGAATAGAAACCGATTTAAAAAATATATATATATATATATATATATATATATATATATATATATTTCTATTAAAAAATTTTTCTTCAAAATCACTGGATTCGACATTAAAAAACCTGGAAAGGGTTGATATGTCGTAAAACAAAAACAACAAATTTTTATTTTATAATTATAGAAGCAACCAAAGGAGAACCGATAACAAAAGTGTCTCCTTTCAAAATAGAGAAAATATTTTCAAACATCAAACCTAAAATGGTCAAGAAACTGAATAATGCCACACTACTAGTGGAAGTAAAAAGCCAAAAACATACAATAGAAATCTTCAAATGGAGACTCTCAATAACCAAAAAGTAAAAATCTACTCCCACAAAATGCTGGATACCAGTAAAGGAGTGATCAGGAGTTCAGAATTATCCCTGTGCTCCTTGGAAGAAATCAAGACTAACTTGAGAAACCAAAATGTTATTGATGTAAAAAAAATTAAAAGATATGGTGATACTAGAAACTCCTACATCCTAACTTTTAACACCCACTAAATCCCAAGTAACATCAAAATAGGGTATGAAAAAATAAACATCGAACTGTACATACTAAGCCCACTCAGATGCTACAGCTGCCAAAGGTACGGACACCATTGAGACCCGTGCATACGTTCTCCAGTATGCATGAGGTGTAGAGAAAACAAGATTTATACAGATTGCCAAAAAGAGCTAAAATGTATCAACTGCCGGAAACTAAAAAAAAAATGCGACAAATGGAAGAAAGAAAAAGAAATTACTAAAATAAAATATACAAAAAATAGAACCTTTTAAGAAGCTCGTAACCTAGCCAAAAAAAAACAAAAAAACATACAACATACCACTGGCCTAAATAACCAAACAACAAAAACAAATTTAGACATCAAACCTAAAGATGTTATGAAATTACTCGATATAATAAGGGAACTAATGGAAGAGTTCCAAAAAACTATAAAACAAATCAACATTGAAAAGAAAGATTACAAAATTACCAATTCAAAAGACCCATAAACCCCAAAGTGCTACAACATCCACAGAAACAACCCCTCCTACTAAAAACAAAACAAAACAAAAAAACAGACACCAAAAAGCGCCCATGAAGGAAAAGGAAATAAACCACCAACCAAAAAAGAAGTTAAAATCAAAATAAAGGATTTTCTATCTGATAGAGGTTTTAATGTAAGAATCAGACCAGACACAAAAATACAAGAAGAAGGAGTCTCACAAGGATGTATTTGATCAGTCATGCTCTTCAATATAAAAATCAATTTGTGTGTGTCACCATTAACTAGCACCACGCCAAATAAGTGAGGAGGGTCAAGGAGGATGGAAAGACTGAGGAGAGAAAGCACTAGCCAGACTTCCGCTGGATGAGTGCAAAGAGGACTGAGACCTTGGGGATGCTTATTGCCTCCCAAATAACAAGGAAGACCAATGGTCACTGCCAATGAGAAATCAGTGGTAAGTGGCTGTTACTATAACACATTCTTTTGCCAAGGTTATCGAAAAAATAGAGAGTACTGGAAATCTAAGGAAACTTGTTGTTGCTCAGATTCCAGAGAACACCATAGGTTTTTCTAAACAATGAGATAAATGGCTGATCTTGTAATCTGCCATTGATCAAAAAAATATTCAGACCTCAAAGCGCCTACAAATGTGCATAAACAAACTAACACAATGGATCACAGAAAATGGCTTAAAAGAAGTTATGAGAAACCAAGAAGTCTCGGTATGCACAACAGAAGAAATCAAAACCGAACTGAAAAGTCAAGGAGTCACAGATGTTAAAAGAATCATAATCAGGAAAGCTGGAGAGGTCATATACACAAACACCTATATATGAACATTTAACTCTTCCCAAATATCAGAGACAATCAATATAGGTTATGAAAGACTGCCTAGAAAATCACCCCTCTCGCTCAAAAAATTGCAAAATATATAAGCGAAAGAAATCCTGACCATCAAATACCAAAAAAAAAAGCTTCCAAGAAGCCCGTAAAGAAATAACAAATTACACCAAAAAGCATATATGCAACAATGGATCACAGAAAATGGCTTTAAATTTTCAACAACCAAAACTAAATGTGTCCATTTCTGTAATCATAGGAAAATGCACAATGATCCTACTTTCAACCTAAAAGGAACAAAAATCGAAATAGCCGACCAACATAAATTTCTGGGACTTATTTTTGATAAAAAACTCTCCTTCATCCCTCACTTAAAATATTTAAAAACAAAAATGTTTCAAAACTCTACAACTATTAAAAGTTATAGCAAATACTGAGTAGGGATCAGACTGTTCATCACTCTTAAAATTATATAGAACCCTGATAAGAGCCAAACTAGATTATGGAAACTTTATATATTATTTATATATGGTTTAACCAGAAAAAGTTATCTTATAACTCTGGACCCCATCCATCTCACAGGATTAAGACTTACCTGACTTTCAAAATCTCCCTGATATAAAGCTTATATGCTGAAGCCTATGAACCCCCACTAAAACTGAGACGTGAAAAACTAGGCTTGCAATATTATCTAAAACTCAAATCAACCCCCTCCCCCAAATTCTGCCTATCAGTACACTTTCAATCCCAACTACACACATCTTTAAAATAAATAAATAAACCCTTTGGTCTATACATGGAAGAAATGATAAAACCACTTACTTACAACTCAATAGATTAAACCAGCATTCACAAGGAAAATTTCACAGCACTCCCACCCTGGCTGTTAAATCAACCTAAAGTCATACTAGACTTGACAATATATATTAAATCCAATACTCACCCCTCAAACTATTAAGAAAAACTAAACAACATTCTGGATTCTTACCCAAATTGGACAAAACAAAGTGGGATGTGCTCCTAATTTCAGAAAACACTATTCACCTGAAAAGGTTACCGAATAACTCCTCAATCTATAGTACAGAAATTACAGCCATAAACTTTGCTCTAGATATTATCACCAACCAAAACTCCGAGAAATTCATAATATTTGTAGACTCATTATCAGTACTTGAATCATTAAAAAATAAAAAAATAAACAATCCCTTATTAATCAAACTGTTACAAAGGATCCATTCTATCATGCAACACAAAAATTTCTTCTTCTGTTGGATTCCTAGTCACTATGGTTTCTGTGGAAATGAAAAAGCTAAGATGGCAGCCAAAAATTCTCTAAAACTCCAAATAAGCAACATAAAGGTCCCATGCACGGACTACAAACCTTCAATAAACAATGTTATTACAAAGAAATGGCAAGAAAATTGGAACAAAAAACAAAAATCTTTTCCAAATCATGCCTATACGAAGTTACTCCCCTTTGTTTATATAAACGAGTGTTTATGCATAATCGCTCTCTTCGGGTCAGGTCATGTAAATAAAAGCAGACACTTCTATTCTCAGTATGTATGTGTGTGTAAAGCTAAAACATGATGTGTGTGAATTGATTTATCTTTTTGTTAAACATTGATATGACTTCCATGCACGGAGTACAAACTTTCAATAAACAATTTTATTACAAAGAAATGGTAAGAAAACTGGAACAATTGCCAAAACAACAAATTTTTCCATGCCTATATTTAAAAAAAAACAAACCCTACTAGCTCTCAGAAAATCATGTAATGAAGTAATCTTATCACATATTCGGATAGGACACACATACATAACTGACTCCGACATACTAAAAAGTGAAGAACCTTGCAACTGTATACCATGTTACGAAACTTATATGGTGAAACATTTTTTTACTTGACTGCTATGACCTCACGTAAAGGTGCCAACACTTTTACAAAGCCACAAACTTAAAAGAACGTTTTGACAAAGAAAACCCTAAAACCGTTCTAAATTTCCTAAAAAAAAGCAAATCTTTACTATAAAATATAAATGCCATCAAATAACAAACTATATGAAAACATTACCCAAATATATCCAGTGAAAATCAACTCCGAAAGCATCTAAAAATTAAAATTTTATATACAGCATTAAATGACCCAAAGAAGGCCGATATGTTGGTTAAACAAACAAATCATGAACTTGAAGGTATCTTCTTGTATGCATCTCTTTTTATCCTGATGATTGAACCCTAACAATGAAACTAGTATCGTTTTCGATTGCATCCAATTAAGTCAAAACCTATGAAGATTTAATTAATTGTCCATCCACAAACCCATCATGTGTTTCCAGTTTTTTTTAAATCTCTCCTGCTAACCAATGATTGATTGACTTGCAATCAATTTACGATGCAATAAAAAAAAGTATTTTTGACAGATGCTTTATTTAATCGATTCCTGCCAATTTGCTCCGATTGCTACCAGTAAGACAATTCATGTGCTTATGGTTGGGATAATTTAAAAAAAAATTCCTTATCAAACGAAATAGTTTTCTCCCCCCCCCCGCCTTCTTTTTCTTTTCGTCATTCCTTTCTATTTTTCTTTGTCCTTTCCTTTTGCTTTCCCCCTCCCACTATTTTCCCTTTTCTTTTGCCCCCTCCATTTTTCCCTATTTCCTCTCCATTTTTCCCCTTTCTTTTCCCTCCCTCCATTTTTCCCCTTTCTTCCCCCTCTCCGTTTTTCCTCTTTTCCCCCTCCATTCCCCCCTTCATTTTTCCCTTTTCTTCCACCATCCATTTTTCCCCATTCCCTTTATATTTCTCCCTTTATTTTCCATCTTCCTTTCCCCAATTCCCCCCTCCACCCCCTTTTTCCGTTTTTTTTCCCCTCCCCTCCATTTTTTCCGGTTTTCTTTTTCCCCTCCCCTCCATTTTTTCCGGTCTTCTTTTTCCCCTCCCCTCCATTTTTTCCGGTCTTCTTTTTCCCCTCCCCTCCATTTTTTTCCGGTTTTCTTTTTCCCCTCCCCTCCATTTTTTTCCGGTTTTCTTTTTCCCCTCCCCTCCATTTTTTTCCGATCTTCTTTTTCCCCTCCATTTTTTTCCGGTTTTCTTTTTCCCCTCCCCTTCATTTTTTTTCCGGTCTTCTTTTTCCCCTCCCCCTCCATTTTCTCTTTTTCCTTGTCTCCCCCCTACATTTTCCCCCTTTTCTTCCCCCCTCCATTTTTCTCCTTTCCTTCCTATATTTTTTCCCTTTATTTTCCACCTTCCTGTCCCTATTTTTTATTTTGCTTTCTTTTTCTTTTTGCTTTTTCCCTTTTCTTCCTTCCTTTTCCCTTTTCTTCCTTTTTCTATTTCTTTTCTCTTACTTTTCATTCTTGTTTTTACCCTGTAGACAGGGTCTTAAATTCTCTGACCGCTATCTTATGCAGAGAGGTACCCACCCTCTGGAAACGGGGCCGCTTGTGAGCCCTGGGTGGCAACCGATGATGCTTTAGGATGGGATCATGGTGACTGTGCCATTCTACCACTTCAGTCCTTACTTCGGCTAGGCAGAAGGTCGAAGAAGCCCGATTTGATCAATTAGCTGGTCACATCATGCCGTACTGAAAAAGTTGAATATTGAATGTAGCAGCAAGTCTTGGGGACATAACCAGAAAGAACACTTGAAAATAAGTCGTACATCGTCCACTATGTAATTAAAAGGCATTAAAAAAACTGATACACACCTGTTTTTTTGGCGGTCCCATGCAAACAAAAAGAAAAGAAAAAAAAATGGCTGCCTTTCCGGTTTTATGCTAATTCAACTGAGCGCTTTATGCCAATGAGATGCTACTGATTGTAATATAAATAGCTGATTTTTATAGACTCCGCGATTTAGGATTTAGTGACAGAAGGAGCGAGTCTTGTGAACAGAGAGTTGTGTTTTTGCAGTTGGAAGAAATTAGCAGAGTGGTGGGAACGTTTTTGTTTTTAAATTTTTTTTTATTTTGGACATCAAAGCCAGGAGGAATTTACACACTATAACTATGCAAGTTCTACAGCTATGTACCAAGAAAACTGAGCTATTAAACCTGACCTAGTGACATGGGACACGGAGAAAGAAGCAACCTTAATAGAAGTTAGTGTCTGCAATGATGTTGGGCTGAGGGCTGAGAGGAAGAAGATACCGAAATACCAAAGTCTTATGTCTGATATGAAAAGAAACTGGAATCTCTCTTCCCATGCTCCCCATCCCCACCCAACTTTGTCTCCCTCCTCGTTCCCTCTTCCCGCCTTTTTTAGTGAGTGACATCATCCAGTGTGAAGATAAACATCACAGAACTTTAGTATACAAGTGTTTGCTTTTTTTTTTTCTTAGATCAAGTAGTTTGATTTGATCAGCAGAAGATTCTGATTGGTTAGAATCTCCTTAAGTCTTTAAATCTGATTGGTTAGAATCTCCTTAAGTCTTTAAATCTGATTGGTTAGAATCTCCTTAAGTCTTTAAATCTGATTGGTTAGAATCTCCTTAAGTCTTTAAATCTGATTGGTAAGAATCTCCTTAAGTCTTTAAATCTGATTGGTTAGAATCTCCTTAAGTCTTTAAATCTGATTGGTTAGAATCTCCTTAAGTCTTTAAATCTGATTGGTTAGAATCTCCTTAAGTCTTTAAATCTGATTGGTTAGAATCTCCTTAAGTCTTTAAATCTGATTGGTTAGAATCTCCTTAAGTCTTTAAATCTGATTGGTTAGAATCTCCTTAAGTCTTTAAATCTGATTGGTTAGAATCTCCTTTAGTCTTTATATCTGATTGGTTAGAATCTCCTTAAGTCTTTAAATCTGATTGGTTAGAATCTCCTTAAGTCTTTAAATCTGATTGGTTAGAATCTCCTTAAGTCTTTAAATCTGATTGGTTAGAATCTCCTTAAGTCTTTAAATCTGATTGGTTAGAATCTCCTTAAGTCTTTCAATATGATTGGTTAGAATCTCCTTAAGTCTTTCAATATGATTGGTTAGAATCTCCTTAAGTCAGTTTCCACTGAAAGATTTCACTTTAATTTATCCCTTTCAAAAATTTGAATTATTCGTATTCAAATACTGTTCTCATGAATCTGTAAAGAATTTCGAAAAAAACCCTTTTATTTAATCCATGGATGGATAACATGTTTCATCAACATGACTGGATAGAAATCTTAAGTAATTGTATTCTTAGTATCGTCTGCACTGAAGATTGAACATTTAGATGACTGCCACTTAGAACTAAATTTACTTAGTACTTTATCCATTACGCCATGGATCCTTGCATGCTACCCCATGGATTAAATAAAGTGTTCCATTCAAAATACTGTCCAGATTTCTGAATCTGACAGAAAAATTTCCAAGTTTGATACCTGAAGAAGCTCGTAGGTTGCATCGGATTACAGAAACACTCGAGATATTCATTCTCCTCCTTGCTACATACTTCTTTCTCACAGAACGGAACCAGCAAGTCTATCTCTGCTCTATCCTTATTTTCTCATGGCAGATGCTCGACTGAGCTTCAATCTGATTCCCCCTCCCCTCTCTGTTAAACATTCATGACAAACACTCGACTAACTACAAACACTATCAACAATTTCTCTAACTTTCTGTCTGTGCCTAAAACTAAATGCAAATTCCACGACTAAAGCTTCTTTCCTAAAGCTGCCATCTATAGAACACAATACTGTGGAGCTGCTTCTCAGCTGAATATAACATGGTCATTTTCAAGTTCAATGGAAACAAATCCTTGTTGAGCCGTCCTCTTAAATAATTAACCCTTATCATTGAGTGACATCTAGGCCTTGATAAGTAGTGATTCAGTTTATATATATATCTATATCTATATATATATATACATATATATTATCTATAATATAAAGCTGAATGTCTGTGTGTGTGTCTGATCACGAATATGCTCCTATATGGTTGACTATTTTAAAAAACTGATCACATATGATAGAAGATGTATCGAGACACAGGAATGAGTATGTTTGATCTGGCAGAACGGTGGTTCAATAAAATTGTGGGGTCTGCGTTCGCGCCTGGTCCACAAAGTATGGAAATAAAAAATTTAAAAAAAACGTTTACAAGTGTTTTTGATATAGATGTACATGAGAATACTTTGATAAGTATGTTTTAATATAGATAGTGATGGTATAATAAAATTGTGGGGTCTGCGTTCGCGCCTGGCCTCGATAGAAACGAAATAGGCATAAACTTTAATAAAGACTTTTCATATCTATCTGCGTAAGTATACTTTGATAATTATGTTTCAGTTTGAAGAAATATGGTATAATAAAATTATGGGGTGTTCGTTCGCACCTGACCTCCATAGAATGGAAATATGTCACAAAGTTTAACACGGTTTTTTAATATAGATCCACAGAATATTGTGATAAGTGTTTCAGTGTGAACAGGTATGGTATAATAAATTATGGGGTTTATCTATTTTATTTTTACTTTCATCATATTTTGCTTTGGTTTTGATACCCCTAAATTCGAAGCTATCTCTTTACAACCCTTCCTTTTCATAACCTATCATACTTTCATAAATCAAAGTCCATTTTCTGTAGGCTGTTTTTGAACCCAGTCAACGACGTGTACTTTTGCTAGTATATATATATATGTGTATATATATATATATATATATATATATATATATATATATATATATATACTAGCAAAGGTATCCAGCGTTGCCTGGTATTAAACATAACATTAAATTCCTTTTAAAAAATATAGTAAAAAAAAAAATGGAAAGAAACTGAGACATGTGCATGCAAGTATTATGTTTTTTCTAAACAGTTCACTTCTTGTAAGTAACAAAAAAAAAAATTACTCAAGCTGAGATTGAGACCAAAACCTTAAGACAGTTAATAACCATTAGGCCAGCTTGCTACAATCTTTAAAAAGTGTTTTCAAACCTACTTATTCTTAACATAAGGAAGCTGCCATGTGACTGATTCATAAATGCGGTCATGAAACAGTTGACAAACAGATAAAAATTTGATGACTTCTGTACCAATTTTTAAATTTTGACCCCTTAGCAGACCCCCCCCCTCCCCCCTTTTTTTTTTTTTTTAGTTCAGATGAAAATCGATTAAAAAGTTTTCCCTATGTCTGAATACCTATATATCAATCCTCATCTCCAAAATTCAGAAATATAATTTAAAAACTTCAAAATGATCCATTTTTTTCTTTAATTCATAATTTTTTTTTTCTTGCAGATCCAACATGGCTTCTCCACCACGTTTTGCTCCACTTGAACTGGGGAACAGTCAGCAGAATACGAAACCTGATCCTTCCAATGAGGTCCCTCCTGGTACGGACAGTTTTATGGAAGTGTTGACCCCAACAACTTTTTCGCTCGCCTTGGAAAGTTCCATAGGAATTGACTGCTTTGGAAATGAGCGGCACGCCCTTGTCAGCCTGGCAAAGTATTTTAACAATCAGCGTCTAAGTGACATCACGTTGGTGGTCGGCAAAAAGAAATACTTTTCGCACAAGCTCATCCTTGTCAAATCAAGTGATGTATTCGAACGGATGTTTAGTTCTGATTGGGACCAACCGGAAAGAAAAGTAAGCAACTTTAACGTTTTCTTTCTTTTTGTTCCCCCCCCTTTCTCTTTTATTTAGTTTCCCTTTCTCTTTTTTCTTTTCTTTTCTCGTTTCTTTTTAATTTTCTCTTTTCCTCTTTTTTCCTTTCATTTTTTATCTCCTTTTCTTTTTCCTTTATTTTCTTTTTTTGCAATTCTATTTTTCATTTTTTTTCTATTTTTCCCTTTTCTTTTTGCTTTTTAGTTTTCCATTTTGTTTTGTTTTTTCCATTTTTTTTATGTTTATCTATTTTTTCATTTGTTTTTTCCATTTTTTCATTTGTTTTTTTTTTCTATTTTGATTTTTTTTTTAATTTGTTTATCTTTCTTTTTTTCTACTTTTCCATTTCTTTTTTCCATTTTGTTTTTCTTCTGTTTTCTTTTTTTCCATTTTCTGTTTTCCTCTTTTTGTGAAGTTACATCATTAGTTTTCAGCTTGAACTGAAGAAAATATTCTTATCTTGATTTTTTTTACATATTTTATTTTGATTAGTTAGTTTGTTGTTCTTTTCTCTTTTTCTAAAACCAAACTGACTATATATTATATTATATATATTATCCACGACTGGAAATCCTAAAGTCCTGGTCTTTGTCTTAGTGTAGCTAACTACCCATCCTATTCTGATCGTCTTTTTTTTTTTTTTTTTTGCGAATCATTTCTTCTATTGCCTTTTTTTTTTTAAATTTTTTTTTTTACTTCCAATAACCCTTCCCTTCCTAGTAAATCACCTAATGATCCCCGGGGCGCATATTTAAAATTAAAATTTTTTTATTTTTATTTATTTACATATTTTATTTTGATAAACTAATTTGTTCATTTTTTTTTTTTTTTTTTTTTTTTTTTTTGTGCGAGTCATTTCTTCTATTGCCTTTTTTTAATTTTTTTTTTTTTTTTTACTTCCAATAACCCTTCCCTTCCTAGTAAATCACCTAATGATCCCCGGGGCGCATATTTAAAATTAAATTTTTTTTTTTTTTTTTATTTATTTACATATTTTATTTTGATAAACTAATTTGTTCATTTATTTTTTTTTTCTCAGGAGATTGAGTTGCAAGAAGACAACATGTGTGCAGCAGTTTTCCCCCGTTTCCTCAAGTTCCTCTACAGTTGCCACGTACGACTAAATATTGGTAACACCCTTTCTATGCTGATTCTTTCGGATAAATACAACGTTGAAGACTTACGTAATGTCTGCATAAATTTTGCCTGCACTTGCATCATTCCACGACTCCAACTAAAAGACGTCTTCCACATCTGGTTCCAGTATGGCACCAAATGTTACCACCAAAAACTGGTGCACGCCTGCGTGCAAGCTTTGGCAGAAAAGATGGATGACATCATGATGTCAGTTGAATGGGAACAGGAATGGCTCAATCTTGAAATGGACCAGCTCATCGAGTTTCTTAAGAGCTCCGAACTGGCAATTAAGGACGAACATGAACTATGGGAAGCAGTCTTGAAATGGTTGTTGTCGCCAGAACATCCGCAACGCTCAGAAAACCTTCGCAAAAACGTCCAGGATTTGATTTGTTACATTCGTTTTCCAATGATGACACCTGACCAGCTCTGTCAGGTTGAAACCAACAAAGTCGTGCAAGAAATGCCGGATCTTTTCCAGCCGCATTTCATGCAGGCTTACAAGTACCTTGCCCTCCCACTGACCAGCAGGGCCATGATCAAGGAATTTACGTCTGCTAGTTTCTTGTTGCGCAAATACACTGACCTTCGCTGGGACAAACGGCTCGTCATCCAACGATATGCAGATTGTCAGAAGTGCGCTGAGGTCAGTTTTCGATTCTCTACACGGGCATCTACATTTCCTGCGCAGACTTGGGAGTGGGAGCTCAAGGTACACCCCAAAGGATTTACGTCCACATGTGATGATTTCCGAGCTGTGCTCTATTCTCATCTTATTCTCGATCAACCACGGCCGGTCGAGTACTTGCTCTCTCTCGTAGACCGAGAGAAGATTTTGCATTCCGTCAGCGGCAAGAAGAATTTCTCCAAGACCCGATATACAACCGACACCGAAATCGATAAGAAAGTTTCTCTTAGTGATTTGTACCAGGCAAATTCACCGCTGCTTGTTGGTGAAAGCCTCGTTCTGCAAATCGTACTCCGACCAGTCGGGTAGAGGATGAAGATCGGTATCAATTGTAACATTACGTTTTTGGAAATTTCTATTTCAAAGAATGATACTTTTTTTTTTGTGGATGTAACCAATGCTTACCCCAGTCTCTAAAATTTTCTTTTTCTTTTTCTTAAATTTCTTCAGCAAAAACTTAATTGGCGCCAAATTTTCAGATTAAACAAAAGAAATTAAAAAAAAAAAAAAGAAAAAAACTAAATTCTTACAGAGTTGACACCTTGTAATCATTTTGGACCGAAAAAGTTATTTAAATATTAACACTTTAATCAACTCAAAATTCCACCTTGTTTTCTAGGACGTCGCCATGCATGTGTGTTGTAGTGTGTTCCAATCCAGAATGACTCCTTTTGGGAAGTTGGTTTTTTTTCCCCCCACATTAAAAAATTAACCTGGTGTTTAACTCTGCCTTTGTGGCAAGAGAAGTAAATAGACATCCTTCCCACATTTACATCCAATTCATTAAATTAACAATAAAATCTTAGTAGATGAATGATTTATTGGTCATGATCATCCAATGGTTGCAAGGTCAAAAAGGGTTTTGAGAGAGAGAGAGAGAGAGAGAGAGAGAGAGACTTTAATTATTTTGAAGTGCATAGCTTAATTAAGCTGGTGTGTGACCAAACCATTTTTAATATATATCATCTCAACCGAGGTTTCCATAATGACCAGAAACACCGTCAGAACAAGTGATATCATATTTGCTTGCTTCATTGGCTTTTGACTTCCATGATTCTGAAGAGACAATTCCTTAATCCGTTTGTTACCCCTGTCTGGAACATTTCCAGTATTTCAGCTAATATTAATAATAATAAACATTATTTACCTTATTGCCAGCATGTTAGACACATGGTCAGATATGGCTTCGAGAAGCCAGTACACTGGGATAAACACATTTGGGCTTATAAAAATGCCTGAGCAGCTCTGTTAACATTTCCTGGTAAGGGCACCTCAGGTGATTAACACTAAACTAACCTTAGAGAAACAGTAAAACCTGGGAGGTTAGATCTCCAAGTACTGAATAGAATTATACTCCAGTCCGACAACAACAAATCCACTGTCGGATGTCGTAATTTTATGACATGTACTGTCAGATGTCGTAATTTTATGACATGTACTGTCGGATGTCGTAATTTTATGACATGTACTGTCGGATGTCGTAATTTTATGACATGTACTGTCGGATGTCGTAATTTTATGACATGTACTGTCAGATGTCGTAATTTTATGACATGTACTGTCAGATGTAATTTTATGACATGTACTGTCTCAGGTGTTGTAATTTTATGATGTATACTGTCGACTGTTGTAATTCTCTGATATATACTGTCAGATGTCGTAATTTTTAACTAATGATTCATCACGTATTAAGGCCAAAATCCACTTGAGGATAAGAATTAAAGAGGTGGATGGATTGATAATTGAGTGATGATGAATATCTGCCCCATCAATGCGATGTTGATCACTGTGCTTGTTTTACCCGTACTTCAACGAAGGATGCTCTTACAAACCTGTAGTATTTGTATCTCCTTGACATAAACAATCCCGACTAATCCAACGGACAGCAAAATCTTGGTCCTTCACCATAGAGGTCTCGTCTACTCTAACAGTTTAAGGGGAAAAACCTGTTAGACTTTTTAATTCCCTCCTTATTTCCTGCTTTCCTAACTAATTTACAGTCAGATTCCTGCATGCTAGTAATGTGAATGCAATGCTTAACTCTCTATGTAGTGCCTCTGGTTCTATATATATAT
>NC_136508.1:93996455-94043955 GCF_053919585.1 Euprymna scolopes | reverse complement strand
GACCAGACACAACTAAATACGTTATGTTATATAAATAAGTGGACCAGACACAACTAAATACGTTATGTTATATAAATAAGTGGACCAGACACAACTAAATATGTTATGTTATATAAATAAGTGGGCCAGACACAACTAAATATGTTATGTTATATAACATAAGTGGACCAGACACGACTAAATACGTTATGTCATATAAATAAGTGGACCAGACACAACTAAATACGTTATGTTATAACATAAGTGGACCAGACACAACTAAATACGTTATGTTATATAAATAAGTGGACCAGACACAACTAAATATGTTATGTTATATAACATAAGTGGACCAGACACAACTAAATACGTTATGTCATATAAATAAGTGGACCAGACACAACTAAATACGTTATGTTATATAAATAAGTGGACCAGACACAACTAAATATGTTATGTCATATAAATAAGTGGACCAGACACAACTAAATACGTTATGTTATATAAATAAGTGGACCAGACACAACTAAATACGTTATGTTATATAAATAAGTGGACCAGACATGACTAAATACATTGTTATATAAGTAAGAAAGTGGACCAGACACAACTAACTACGTTATGTCATATGAGTAAGAAAGTGGACCAGACACGACTAAATACGTTGTTATATAATCTAAAATGAAGAAAAAACAATACACTTTGCAAAATGTAAACAATAATTAATATTATTTAAATTATTTAAACGACTGTTTTCATCTTGATTGTTATTTTCATGTTTCGGTTGATGTAACCTCCGATTTATTCAGGTGTATCTTTTTGAACCCGAAATTTTAAATTATTTAATTCACGAGTATAATTTGCTCTTCTGGATTAAATGAAGCATTCCATTTTAAATTCAACCAAAACGTGAAAATAACTTCTAAGATGAGAACAGTAGTTTTAATAATCCAAATAATATCAATTGTCAATCCGCATCTCAAAAATTCAGAAACCATCAGAGTCGAGAAGAAGCTGTCAGCATAACAAGGAACAAAGGGGAAAACCATTCGTGTGAGGAAGTAGACTAGACCTGAATACAGGTCGCTTGTTATTTGTTTTTCAGAAAAATATGTTCAGATTATTAAAATAAACAGACCCTCCTCTTCCCCTCACCTCCTCTGCTTGCAATTCTGAAAATTCCATGGTTTATTTATATTATCTGGACTCTCCAGACTACTGTTCTCATCTTGAGTGCTACTTTCACAATGTTTTGGTCGATGTTACCTCTGACCTTCTTCATGTCTATCTTGCCATACTCGGGAATCTTTCTGTCAAACCCTAGAATCTGCACGGAATTCAGTTTTAAGTTACGCTTCTGGAGGCTGAAAATTCAATCCGCAGAGGACACTCAAAAAATACAATTGCGAATTATTTAGGACTTTTATGTAGTTGTGGGACATTTTGTACAGATTTCCAAGTTTGACAAAATATATTCGAAGAAAGTCAAAGGTTACATCAACCAAAATGTGAAAATAACAAGATGAGAACAATAGTCCAAAAAATCCAAATAATACGAATAATCAATCCTCATCTCAAAAATTTCGAAATATGGTTTATTTAACGAAAATGCTGATCATTTTGACAAATAATCTGAAAATTTTATGTGCCTGATCGATATCTCAGTTTTTTAAATGGTAGAGTTCATTATTATGCATAGGGTGGACACACCATAATGATAATGCTCCCATTTTCTGGAGTCTATTAAATTCCTCAGCAATCTGATTTAACGACGTAAATGGAACATTTTCCTTTTTTTTTTCTTTCTTTTTTTTTTTTTTTTTAACTGATTGAATTTTTGGTTTTAATTCAAACTTGGCAGAAAATTTTTTGGAACACACAAAGCACAGTAATTTTTTTGAAAATCCAACATTGCCGTTGTTGTATCTGACATAAGTCCGTGTTCTTGCTGCCAATGTTGTGTGTGACATAAGTCTATTTATGTTGTACCTAAATATGTCCGAGTTCTCGTCGCCAACAGTATGACCATGAAGGGCTGATAAATAAGACCACTCGGTGGTATATTTACAAAAGTGTTTATTTAGACGTACAAAATAGTATATTACAAAAAGACTGCTCAGAGACTGCATCATAATCACCTCTATAATTTTTTTTTTTTTTTTTCAAAATGAGCGTAGCGTTGCAATCAGCTTTTTAAAAGATTGACAGATGTCACAGAAAGGCTCATTACACATATCCAATCCACATGCACACATTCTCATAGACTGTCTCCTAAGCGAGGCATGCTCTGATGTAGATCTGAGGGAAGCCTTGAACATTATCCGACGATGGATCTCGAGGTAAAGTAAAATGCTGTGATGATGACGTTAAATAATCTTTTATAAATAATGTCTGGAATCTGGAAGAGTCCATTTATTCACATAATAGGATACATCACCATCACATCATAACGGACGGAAAACCTAAATGTACCAAGTTTGAATCCAGTTTGTTCCACAGAAGCACTTTCATCAAAACCCACACTTGACCTTGTGTCTAACATTCTGGAGAATAAGTAAATAAAATAGCAGTAATAACATTTTTAGAGTGGGGATCAGTGTTGCATTGGTAGGAGTAAGTGTTGTACAAGTTTGACCCTCCCCCTTTTTTTACGTTTCTCGTATTACTAAATAATAAAACCCCAAAAAACTAAAAAAAAAAAAAAAAAAAAAAACAAGTCTTGAATTTATTCTTTTTGCAGATTGTTATCCTCATCTTTTTTTTACATAGTTCATAGTTATTGTTGTTTCACCAGGTTTTGGCCAACTCATCCTCTGGCCTTCTTCAGGTGATTAACCATGAAAGGATAGGAATGCTGAGTTTCTTAACGGTATCCTCAGTAATTACTGCCTTCCATAGTTGCTGTCATCTCAGTACGTTTTGGCCAATTAATCCTCTGGCTTGTTTCCAGTAGAATTGAAACCACTATCTTCAGACAATGCTCATCTGGAACTGTAGAGATTCAATGCCTCTATCCACTGTGCCACGGGCCCTGAAGGGGATACAGTTACAAGATGGAACATTCCTATTCTGTTGTGGTCAACTACTTGAAGAAGGCCAGAGGAATAGTTGGCTGAAACGTGGTGAAACAATGACAACTATTAAGATGAGGCTAACAGTTCACAAATAAAAACAAATAAATAAATACACAAATTACTCATCTCAAAGAATTCCAGTATAAAAAAATATGTAAATCTTGAATGGTTTAGTAATTGAAGACTGAAGAGACTTTGTTAATATACATTTTTTATTTATATATTTTTTTGCTATTCTTTGACATCTTTTTGGTCACACTATTCTCTGCTCATTTTCAGGTGACATAATGATGTGATATTTTTGTTTATAAAGTTGCACAAAATTTAAAATGTGAAAACTTGTCTAAAAAAAAAATATTATAAATACTTTTTGATAAAAATTAATGGCAGGAAAAATATTTATGTGGACGAGTCTTTAATCAATTCATATGTTTTATTGAAATTTATGGCTTTGATATTTAAATATCTAGAAAATGCTGATAATATGAACAAGTTAGAGAAAAATAAAAGGAAAATGAATTCATTTTAGAGTGAGAGGGGGAGAAAATATGAACATTGGCAGAATAAAAAGCGAGTTGTATTTTTTTCGTTTTTTCAAATTCCAAATTTTTTCTGGTTTTAAAATAACTTTTCTTTTTTAAATAAAATGGAAAAATATTAAACAGAAAAAATTTACAAATTAAAAGAAAAGCAAAAATTAAATAATAATTGACTAATATATTCTTTTTTTTTTTTTTTTAATTTATTTTCTATTTTACAAATTAAAATTTTTGTTTTTTAAAGTTTTTTTTTAATTAAAATTTTATCTTTTAAAACGTTTTTCTTTAAACAAAAAATCTAAAAATTAATTTTTAGATTTTTTATTTAATTAAAAATTATTTTCTTTTTTAAATTAAAAATGTTTAAAGTTTTTAATTTATTTCTCCCAGTTTATACATTGTCTCAACTTGGGAACCTGAAAAATCTACATACATTGCCAACACGTAAGAATTAAATAGAGCCTGTTTCACATAAATTCTCTTTTCCCTTTATTTCTACATAAATTAAAAGAAAAAATTTTTAAAAATGATTAATCTAATTTATTTCTTAAGATCCATCGTGAATGTGTGTTCAGCCTTAGTGGACGCCACTACGAAATGTAGATTCATCTATGCCGAGTTAAAATTCTGGCAGCTCTATTGTGCTCATTTACACACTAATACTGTTGGCAAAGGTATGTACCCACAATTTCACAACCTCCTTCCCAACTATGGCTAAAATGGTATTAGCTTAAGGAAAAGTTTGTACAGCACCATGTTAAAATAATTGTATATTGTGGCAGTTCTACCACATCCTCCTTATTCTCCAGTCATTGCTCCATCTGACTATTATTTATTGTGATCAATGCACCACATTATGATGGGTCTCTGATTCGAGTTGAAGTCAATCAAGAAATTTTTTATTTCAAAGCTTATGAATGTGTGTCTATGTATGCTAATTACACAGGCCATGGTCGTTCACTTATTGTCATTGTCCGAATTCAGTGCTCGATTTCAACAGGAGTCGCAGTGTTGATCGTGTGGTCTCTGTCACTGGTGTATAAAAAAAATTCTCCCTCCAAACGAAACCATAATTCCAGTTGAAAACAAGTATTGATGCTTTAGTTTTAGAGACAGATTCTGAGGCACACTAACCGAATAGTCCATCAGATTACAGCTCAATGGGTTGTCTGTCTCTGAGAAAGATTAAAACCCTTCAGCCCCCTTGCACAAAAATACATATATATATATATATAATCATTTGACCCATACCATCAGACCATTCAAGATTAGTAGCTATTAATTTATAGATAAAAAATGACCGAGATACATCAACTGGTAAGAACATTACTTTTAGAAAATCTCAAGTGGGTCAGAATCATAGCATTGAACCTTGAATCCAAGAAGACTCTATTTCAAAGACATCAGCTCATTTCTTAGGTGGTCTCTTTTCTCTTAGATAAATATTTCTCCCATTGCATATGTTGCAACTATGCATCCCAATGAACGTACAGCACTGCACTTGTTTTCAGCTGAAGGATTCATACTTTATGATCAAATCTGCAAATTTTGGCTAAACTGTGAACAATGATTGTTTTGAAGAATATTTTTACTTTTGAAAATTTTTTGCATCACTCATTATTTTTTGGCACGGCACACACAAACTTTTTCTTTAACGTAATAGCAACTTGCATTCAATTAATAGTATACAATAATAATTTATACACTACATATTGTATTACAGCCAAAAATAACTCCAAAAAAGAGTTGATATGCCGTCAAACAGACAAACAAAATCTCAAGATCCATCCAATTAATTTATTAACACTTCAATTATTTGAGAGCATCCGATGCAACGCCGCAAGTTTTAAGCAGGATTCTTATTGTATGTACCGTGTTATAGTGATTAAGTGGACTGAAGATTTAAGTGTGCCGAGTTTAATCGTTTCCATGAGTTGAGTCGTTTCCATGGTAGCACTTTCACTTAAGGATGTTGGCAACCTTTATATGATTCCTCGTTCAAGAACGCCAACAACAGGTTAAAGTTATACGACTGATTTATATGAATTTGCTTTTTTTTTTTTTTTTTTTTTTTTTTTAAATATTTTTACTTTTTTTTTTTATTGCATTGTCTAGATTGAATAAGTATATTGTAAAATATGCTTTCTCCGTCATACCAGCATGAAGAAAATATTCGAAAAGTATGGGTATATAGTTTCTCCACTTTTTATCTCACACTTTTTTTCATGTATAGAGCAAATATCGTCCAGAATCTTTCAACTGTTGTAGTTCATGACCACATACCGTCGCTGTTGTCTTCAACAGATTCAACCTCGGTTCTTTTGGCTTCCTTTCCACTTTTCCACGGTTTGAGATATTATTCACTGCCAAATTTGAATTCCGTCTTTATCTCGTGTGAAATTATGCACATCTTGAACAAGGAACACTGCCTCAGAAAACAATGTAGAGCTGACTGTGCAGAAAAAAAAATCATGTGAAGTAAACTTGACATTAATACAATTAATTGAATGCAAGTTGCTAGGTTATTTTCATGACAAATGTGCGACTGAACTCCAATCTATGGTTCCCCTTGCCAAACTTTCAAAAAAAAAAAAACAAAAAATAAACTTGACTAGCTATAACCACTATATACGATTTTCCCTACTCTCTAACTGTGCCTAAATCTAAACGCAAATTCCATAAAGAAAGTTTCTTTCCCATAACTTCTTGCCTGTGGAACACTGTTCTGTTGGTTTGCTTCCTGGTTGAATAGAACACGGTAGCTTTCAAATCCAATGTAAACAAGTTCTTGTTGAGCTGTCCCTACACTACACCTTACCTTCATTAACCCTTATCCTCGAGTGGCTTTCGAGCCTTCATAAGTGGTGACTCCCAAGTAAAAGAAAAGGAGGGGATGAAAATTACAGGTACATACCTTTTTGAAACATTGGTTTGCTTTATGAAATATCAAGTACGGTGTTCTCTTGAGGGAGGGAGAAATTGAGGCTAACTAAATTGTACTCGATTGAAATAAGACTAAAATCAGAAACAAAGAAACCGTTTTGTTAGCTTCGTTTGAAGCTGAACACCATCCACGATGAGAAAGAGGGTGAAGTCTCATTTATATTCCAGGAGTGATGTCAGCGAGGAGTTTTACTAAAGAAAGATAACTTATGGCTACAGATTTTATACCGTTTACATATGTTTTTATATATTGATCTTTCATGTTGATATACCTGCAATAATAATCTGTTCTTTAAAACATTCCTTTTTGACTACATTCCCTCTGGCCGGCACAGTGATTATTTGTGACTGTGTAAGATATATTTGTATTTAAACAAAAAAATCCAACATTTTATTTGTCATAAGCAATTTTTTTTATTTTTTTATTTTTAGAAATTTTTTTTTCTATATTTTTGTTTTTATAAGAAATTCTGAAGCCAAACAACCTGCTAAAAATTAATTTTATACATCGATATATCGACTTGTTACAATTTTCATGAATTTGAAAAAAAAAAAACAAAAAAAAAAAAATACTAAAAACTTAAAAAGGCAATATAAATGTTGTTACATCACTCCAAAATGCTTGTTTTGAATACGAATCTCGTAATGGACCAACCAATTGTTGAATTTTTGTTGGTTTGAGAGATAAAAAAATTTCAAACAATAAAATAATTTCTTTCTTGCAAAAATAAAAAATTGTATGTTTGTTTGTTTTTTCTTGGCCTTCGGGCTAGGACCAAAGTGTAGTATCTGTTCTTCAGATGCTGATCCTTTATGACTGATACATTTTTTTTTTTTAATTTTTTGTTACTGACTGGAGTGCCGTTTTTGGGGAGTTGTTCCACCCCCCCCCTAAAAATCGACCTCATGTCCAACTCTGCCCTCATGGAGAGGCAAGTAAACACAAAAGAAAAAAAAAAAAATAATAAAAATAAAATAATAAAGTAGGGGAGATAACTGTAGTTAACTTTCTTGCTAAACTAGTTTCTACATTATAGTTCTCTTTGTCTGACTGCCTGCTCCACTTTTTCTCAGAAACTGTTAGGCTGATCTGACTGAAATTTTGTATGGACCTTTTTTATAAAGTGCAGCACACTAAGTATTTGATTCACAGTTGGGTATAAATAGACATTAGTCACCACAATACCACATCTCTAGAAGTTTGGCAAAAAGTACTTATTCTAAGTTAATGGCTATAACTTTTTTAAAATTTAGTTTTTACATAATTTTGTGTTCAAAAAAAAAAAAAAAAAAAAATCAACTAAAAAAATGTTTCTCATCAAGAAGAGAGACAATTTTAAAATGGAGAGTTTTTATTCAAGGGAGATAACTTAAACTAGAGAGTGCATACTATAGAAATGAAAAGCTCCTTTTTATTTTTTACATCATTTTTGGAGACTGTACGTATTTTAATCACCATAAACTTTTACAATGTTAATATATTTCAATGCCAAAAACGTTTTTTTTGTGGCATAAATGGTGTTCAAAAGTTACATGAGGTGGTGGATCATAGTGTAGACATAATAGATTTGTATGTGCCATCTGTTGCAAGCAATTACCTACTGTAATTTAGTCCCGAGGGGAATTTCTGCAATCAAAATATTACATATAGGAGATATATAACCTAAAATGATCACCCAGTTCAATATTACATATTGTAATATTGTCGAGTGGTGTATATATGTAACATTGCAGGAACAAACATAAATATAAAAAAAAAACTGGGTTGCATTTTTTCTTTTAACACTAGCATTTATTACGTTTACTCTCCCATCTCGGCACCACTTAAAATGTCTCTCGCTGCCATATGTCTCTCTAACCTGATATGTGTTTCTCTTTCTTCCGACCCCATGCTGGCCACAGCCGGCTCATTCTCGCCTTCACTTTAGTTTAAAAGTTGGCAACAAAGATGGTGACTGGATTGCTCTTGCTTACCTACAAAGAATAGCTTGAAAGACGACACCTGTCCTCATTTTAGTAATGAATGGTGCCATTTTTTATGCACTGCGTTATCGTGTATCGCACAGAATGAAGGAACGGTTGAGTTCACATATGCACACAACTGATTTCAGCATGTAACAGAGCGCAGTGGAAAATATCAGCAACAACGAAGGATGGCCAGCATGTGAAGAGATTAGAAGCAGAAGTAATCGAAAAACTGCAAATTAGGAAGTGTGCGCAGGAAGAAGCAGGAGAAAAAAATGCAATGCGTGCTGGGGGGGGGGGGGAGCAAAACAACATAGAAGGAAATGGACGTGTGAAGTCGCAGACAAGAATTGGCTGGCTGTGCTTGGTTAGTTGGTTGTTTTTGTGCTACGGCATATCAACCCTTTTTCAGGTTAATTTAATGCCGAATCCAAAGATTTTGAAGAAAAATTTTTTAATTAACTATATTTGTTGTTTTCAAGTCGGTTTCTATTTAACCCATAGTTGGGACCCTAACAGGTACTACCACTCCGGGTCATGGAAGAATGGCAACTAAAGGGGGGTTCCACACTCCCCAAATCCCCCAAGCTGGGGCCTCACCACTGGATATAGTTTAAGGTCATATCCAGGACCGGTGTGCAGTGGGAGGAAAGAAAAATGCGTACCAGGCTAAAATGGATATGTACCAGCAAGAGATTTTTTTTTTTTTTTTAAAGTTATGCCGAAAATAGCGTTAAAGATTTTTGTTGAAAAAGAAAAAAAATGCAGACCCAGCTTTTGTATAAGCCTGAAGCGGTCTCTAGTTACTTATAACTAGCTGATCGAAACATGCTCATGATGTGTAGCGACGTATTAATGGTTTTGTAAAAACAAATAAAAAGTATACATAATATATAAAAGGCTATATGTCTGTCTGTCTCCATATTTTCAAACTCTATCACTTCCGAAACTAAAAGTCGCAGAGCAGCACTAGGTGTATCAGAAATTTCGTGAAAATAGTGAATAATTCCACCCCATCTTTCCAAGCTTATAACTCCTCGAAAAATGTAATTCAAGCCCTAATTTTATTTTTTCAATTAAAGGAGCAAGGACCAAGGTTTCATTAAAAAAAAACAAAAAAAAACGTTTTTTTTAAAAAAAAAAAGGTTTTAAACTTCGGACTTTACAGGTAAATTTCTAAAAAACGGATTTTTTTTTTGTTTTAAATTTGAATATATTATTTATTGACCTTTTCTCTTCAATTTGTGATATATAAAACTATTCAACATAAATTATTTACTTTTTAAGAGAAACTTGAAAATGTGGGGGCGTGAATTTAAAAAAAAAAAACGTTTGTCTAAAATATTATATTCGGTTTATTGGAAAGAACATAAAATTTCACATTGACCCTGAAAATATCGTAAAAATAGAATCAATAGAAAAATTTTGATAGATTTTTAAAGTTTAAAAATTGAAAAATATTGAGTTCGGAAAATTCATTACTGTTTTTAAAAAAAAAAATATTTCTATTACTTTTAAAACAACTGTAATAGTTTATTTTGGAAGTATAAGCCATAAAGAAAATAAAAAACCCACTTTTAACAGAGAAATTATGAGATTTTTATATTTTATTCGCACTTTCGTGTTAGGGGTGTCAAAAATTCCTACAAAAATTCTGATACACCTAGAGTAGCACTAGCGGCTTCAAATGATTGGATTTTTTATAGATTGTTATTTTATGGGTCTTTAGATAAAATAGTTTTTAATGGGTCAAAATTGAAAAAATCGTTATACAGTCCTGATCAAAATCATAAGACCATTTAAGAAAGTAAGCGTTTATGCATGATATCGAATTTTTAATCAAACAAGCGGTTGAAACCATTGCCAAAAGAGAAATGTGATGGAAAAAAAAAAATGAAACAAACACACTATCTCTCGGTCTATCTATTAAGATATTTATAAATCTCCTCTCATTGAATTACATGCTAGGCTCAGCTGTAGTAACCGGTACCCTACCTGTCGGTCTCTTTATATATAAGACAATATATCTCGACAATATGAACACTCACAATGAATATATATAAAATCTAGCATCTGACAACACTCAACAACATGAACACACTAAGACTAATACGAACAGTCAACACCAAAGAATAATACATACTCATCTTAATACCACTCATTACATAAAATTTTTACAACACAAAGAGTGAATAACATTTATTCAGGGTTTCAACATCTGGCCAATCGAACATATCTTTGGTTTTGTTTGATGGAAAAGCTGCAATGGAAATTCTTCTCCAGAAATGGCAGAGCCTCAGGTTTTATTTTCGGCAGCTTTTTATTCCAGAGTGATTTTTCCCCTTTTGGAAAGTTGCAATGCTGATTCTGACTATCACCATTTCTGACCCCTATTACTTGAAGTTATCATGATCTGAAAACCGTCTACGTCCCTCTCTCGACTCTGACTGACTCATCACATTTCCATGTATCTCAAAAAGACCATCTCCCTTTCTAAATGATGTCATTAGTAAACGTTACTAAGATAATCACCTGATGTTTTTACATGTCATTATTTCTAAGTTGTCAACTAAATTATGATAACATTTTTAAGTTACTTTCCTAAATTAATGTAAATAAATATTTATTCTAAATATTTTGATTACTCTAAAACATATTCTAGTTGACAAAACTTTTTGACTTGAATAATCATAATAATCATCGACTAGCACATCTTTCAGCATTGTCTGGTCAACATCTAACAATAGGACAGAACAAGTAATCATTTTTTAACATAATTATTACTTGTTTTGTCTTACACTATGTAACAAAACAAAAATCAACCTTTATTAAAAACTAGCAGGGCTACCCGGCGTTGCTCGGGACCGTATAAACAATGAAAAAACAAAAGCAGATATTGAACATATGTTTTATTCTTAGGGGAGAGGAATCTTTCATCTCAAGTTTTAGCGTTACAAACAAACATAATATAGATAAAATATAGATAATGACAGGTTTTTTGGGGGGCCCCCCTAGAAGATAACTGATCAGTTGACCAACTTCTAGTGGTCCGTTTGACGTGAAATTTCGATATTTGTCATCCGGGTGATGGGGCTTCGATATGATACCAAATTTGTCAAGTTTGGTTCCGTCTTTCAAAAGTTTTAGCGTTACAAACAAACATACATACATACACACAGACGTTTGGCTTTTATATATATAGATGTGTCCTTTTTTTATATACATTGTTTTAAATTGCGTTTTTTTTTTGTACATCACAGCCGATCTTCAGTACTGTAATGTCATCATTATTTTGGATATTTCTGCATTGCATTGGTTCCAACACTTACCCTGACTCTAGCCCAGATAATTCAAGTCATCATTCTGGTAGCTTTATACTACATATTTTGAGATTACAATAGGTTTTGAATATGGCTGCTGCTGCTAATATATTAGCAAATCAAGCAAGTGTGTATGCACTGACATCACGGGAAGGAGGAGAAAAGGACAGTATGTGGTGGAGCAAAGGAAGCAATCGAACGTGTTTTGACTGTTGGGCGATGAGAGAGAAACAGTGAAGTTTGTTGTTGGAAATTACTGGAATGAATGTTTTTTTGCATTCACCTAGAAAAAATGCAAAGTCATATTTTTTATGCCCTTTTTTTTGTTTCTGCGACAGTATCAGACAACATGTGGGTCTGAGTGGTTAAAATATAATGGCCATGTTACATATGTATACAGGATGGAATGATAAATTTTTCACTCTAAAGAAATCAACGCTGCAGCTTTATTTTAAAACGTTTATTAAAAAAAGTCAATTCTGGTAACTAGATTATGTAGTAGAGATGATATCTATTCAATGTAAGCACCCTCAGCCTCAGTCACTGCCTCGATATGGTGCTGGTGCAAGCTCAGCGAATATTTGGATGATGGCAATCAGGCTGGCTTTGATGCTGTAGGAGGTCAAGTTTGTGATGTTCTCAACGTATGACCAAACGAAGTAGTCCAGCGGGTTCAGGTCGGGGGAGGAGGGGAGGGCCCAGTGAGAGAAGGATACAAAGTTGTAGCACTCCTTCTGAAGCCAAGCCAGAGTCTTTTGGACTTGTGGGTTGGCACTGAGTCCTGCTGCCACATGCAGCGTCTGCCAGTGGTCACCTGATTGCACCAGAGGATAACCACACTCTTCAGCACATCCAGGTACATTTTGGTGTTAACTTTCAAGCCGACTTCAAATATGTGACGTGGCATGATGATTGGACATTTATTTCTGGTTTGAGTCTCAAGGGTTTCTTACTACCTCGACCCCCCCACGTTATAATTTAAAGCGAATAGAAAGTGGATCTTGGGTTTACGTTTGATAACCCGACGTAACTCTCGCTTCCTTTATTTTGTCCTTTAGTCCTTACATTCCATGAGTGATGATTCTGACAAAGAGAGAAGAATTGCTGTTTTCTGGGTCAGAATCTATTTCATCTAACACTTAACGTTGACAAGCATTTCATCCTGAAGGCGTATTCTTTTTTTTTTAAGCTTCTTACATCAAGTGGCTTCATGCTTTGTCTGGAGCGATTTCCATTTAAAAAAAAAACAATAAATCTAATAAACTAAATTTTTTTTTTCATTTTACAATTAAAATACTGAACTTTCTATCTGTCTGTGTTCGTTAACAAATTTGGAGTTTTACACGCGTACACACATTTATTTACTAATAATACTACGGGTCTTGCCCGAGTACAGATATTTATTATGAAGAAAGTGCCAACAAGTTAAGTAGTGTTTGAAATCCTGATTTTATTAAAAAAAAACAAAAAACAAATTAAAGAAAAAAAAATTAATAGTAAAAACTTTTATAGTCCAAGGATCCCAGTGACATTTATGGGATTTCCCAAGAGTTGGCCATGAAAAATCCTAAGAAAGTCGAAAATTTTTCCAAGATTAATAAATGAATAAAAAATAACCAAAATACTAAATTAATTTACATCCATAAAAGGTATTTGCTAACTTTAATTATGCTTGTTCATTCAAAACTCAATCCCACACAAACAAGACTTTGCTTATTCATTGCATAGTTGTAAGACCTTCTCCAAACTAGATTTTGTAAAGGCTTACCATCAAATACCTGGCCAATAAACCAAAACCTGCGGTAACAACTCCATTTGGAGTGATTGAGATTTTCGGACTGACTTCCTCATCTTGGTTGTTATTGTCACAACGTTTTGGCCATTTTGCCCTCCGGCCTTCATCAGGTGTTTTGTATCAAACTGGGGAACTGTTTGTTAGGAGTCTCGAACCCAACCCTTTATAATTATTACGGGGGTACCGTGTTCGGACTCCAGCTAGGCTCTGGGACATAGTTGCTGATTCTCTGTTTTGAATGTTACTTTTTCATTGCCTTCGTTCAGGATTGAACTCAGCGCCTTTGGGTAACTGTAAACTTTGATACAACGTCTAGGACCACTATGGCCGAGTGGTCCTAGACATATCAAAGTTTACAGTTACCCAAAGGTGCTGAGTTCAATCCTGAACGAAGGCAATGAAAAAGTAACATTCAAAACAGAGAATCAGCAACTATGTTCCAGAGCCTAGCTGGAGTCCGAACACGGTACCCCCGTAATAATAATAAAGGGTTGGGTTCGAGACTCCTAACAAACGGTTCCCCAGTTTGATACAAAACACCTGATGAAGGCCGGAGGGCAAAACGTTGTGACAATAACAACCAAGATGAGGAAGTCAGTCTGACAATCTCAATCAATGAAAACACCTCATCTCAAAAATACAGACAATTACTATCCATTTGGAGTGTTTGAATTTTTAACTATGCCCTCCAGATTGCCAAACACGGCTAGTACCTTTCAACACTGCATGGGCGAAGTATTGTGTCATTTGGACTTTGTCTATAACTACATAGACGACATTCTCATGGCAAGTGCTTCACCTGAGGAACATGTCACTTACCTTCCTCTACTGTTTGAACAGTTTCAGAAATAACAGGTGAGAATTAACCCTGGTAAATGTGTTTTCGGTGCTTTGTCACTAGTTTTCTTGGGATACATTGTCAGCCTAGAAGGTATATCTCCCTTACCCGATAAGGTGAAGGCTCTACAACATCTTCAACTAATGTACTTCCTTGGCCTACTTTATTAGTGCATGTGCTTTATTCCACACTGTGCGGATCTCATGTCTCCTCTTTCTGACCTGTTATGCGACACTGTGCGGATCTGCTGTCTCCTCTTTCTGACCTGTTATGCGACACTGTGCGGATCTCATGTCTCCTCTTTCTGACCTGTTACGTAACAGGAAGGGAAAAATGAGCAGATTTTACTGAATGATATTCAGCTGAAAGCCTTTAACAAAGTAAAACAGAAAATAGCAACAACTTCATTACTTGTACATCCTGTGCCCGATGGCCAGTTTTCTCTTGTCGTGGACAGATCAGGCACAACTGTAGATGCAGTGTTGCAACAACAGCACCCGACAACAACTACAATGACTCACTGATTTTTTGAAGCAACTGAAACCGGCAGAACAACGTTACAGCACGTTTGTCTGTTAACTCCTAGCTATATACCTCACAGTGAAACACTTTCAGCATTCACTCGAGGGCCGTCAATTTGTGATCTACACTGATCACCATCCACTTACCTTGTGAAACTCGCCACTTGGATTTTGTTTTGCAATTTACCAGCAATATCCGACATATCTCAGGTGAACAGAATAGTGCAGCAGACGCCTTGTCCTGCCTTCCAATTAATTCTCTGTCCTCACCTTCCGATGTCGGCTTACGGCAAGATGGACGATTTCAAGTTGGAATAACTGCCGAGATATTACATGAGCTGACCAGAGATTTGATTTTATACAGAAGAACATTCCACACTGTTGTTTGGCGTAATAAAACTCTTTCATTTATTGTGTTTAAAACGAGGCTGTTGTTTTCCTTATTCAGTGTTTATTATTTTGTGTCGAATAATTATTTTCTTAGGGTGTGCGCAAAAACTCACCCTAAATGCGTATTAATGTCTTTTGAAGTGCACATGACCGCTCTTGTGTCTCCAGTTCTGCTGTGAGGTTCTGAAAGTTTGCCAGCGCCAACGTTTTTGCTTTTAATGCCATGCAATCTACTCAGAATACCTTTGCGATCGACTGGCCGACATAATGGACATCCCTGTGCTACGCTATCTTTACTTTCCAAACTGTTATTTATATTAACCCATACATGACATGGGAGGGGGGGGGCGTCCGGCTTTGCCTGGGCATAAATACGCTTAAATATGATATTTTAATTTGCCCAGATTTCGTATATATTATTATAGTCGTGATTTCAAAAGTAAAAAAAAAAAAGTATTTGGGTACCATCGGTTAGAATTGAAACCGAAACTGTAACATTGAAAGCTGGTGACGTTACCGCTGTGACATGCACATAAACTGATTAAAAATTAAAAATAAACTAAGATGAATGTACAAAATATATAACGATTTTTTTTTCAATTTTAACCGGTTAAATACCCATAAAAGAACGGCCCATAAAAAATCCAATCATTTGAGGCTCCTAACTCAGCAGAAATTGAGTAAACTACAGAGTGGAATGATAAAACTGTCGCCCTAAAGAAAATCTTTTATTGAAAAATTCAGTTCAGGTAACTTGATTATATAGTAGAGCTAACATCTATTCAATATAGCTACCTTCAGCCTCAATCACTGCCTTAATACGGGTCCGGAACTAAGAGCATGCCTTTTCCACAAGTACTGGCAGGAGCTTGGCAAATACTCTGCATATGATGGCGATCATGCTGGCTTTGGTGTGGTGGGAGGTCATGTTGGTGATGTTCTCGAAGTGTGACCAAACGAAGTAGTCCAATGAGTTCAGGTCGGAGAGGAAGGGGGGGGGGAGCAGTAAGAGAAGGGTACAAAGTTGTAGTAATCCTTCTGAAGCCTGGGTCTCTTTGGACGTGAGCCGGTGTCGAGTCCTGCTGCCACACCCAGGATCTGCCAGCAGCCACCTAATTGCACGAGGGGGCCACTACATTCGTCTGCACATCCAAGTACATTTTGGTGTTGACTTTCAAACTGACTTCAAAGATGTGAGATGTGGTCTTCACTTGAAACCAACGACCATAACTATGGCCAGAAACTATGTTTTCATCACCCTGGACACGTCTCTGTTATTCATGGCAATTCAGCAATGCATTTTGAAGGTACTAGCAATGGTCCTGTTGTAATAATTTGGATCGGTAGAAAGCATGAGTTATAACAGCAGCACATCTCTGATCTCGCTCGTTGAACATTGTCTCATTTCAGACATAATAGAAGGATTTGTACACAACTGGCCAACTAGTAGATGGTCTGCAACAAAAATAGAAAACCGGTTTTCATCAAATGGAATCGTGTCGTCTTTTCTAGGGCGACAATTTTATCGTTCCACCCTGCAATATGGTAACACAGACCAATAAAACAAAATATAGTAACACAGACCAATAAAACAAAATATAGTAACACAGACCAATAAAACAAAATATAGTAACACAGACCAATAAAACAAAATATAGAAATAAAAAGATTATCAGACTGTTCGGTCCGACTGTCATAGCTGTCTACTGCAATATTGACTTCTCTATTTAAGTAACATAGTATGCATGGCCCGCACATGAGAAAATCAGCAGCAGCCGTCTTAGCACATATGCAAATTAAGGAAGCTGGTGTCACGGGAAGGAGGAGGAAAAAAGGCAGAAAAAAGGAGTACATAGTTGTGCAACTGAAGCGATCAAACGTTTTTTTTTTTTTTTACTCATGTGCGCCGAGAGAGAAAAATGTGCTAAGACTTGTGAAAAATAATGAAATGCGTTATTGTTGGAAGATTCACGTATAAATGCATTTCATTTGCACTTTAAAAAATAATTGCACTTCATTTGCACTAAAAAATAATTGCACTTCATTTGCACTAAAAAATAATTGCACTTCATTTGCACTAAAAAATAATTGCACTTCATTTGCACTTTAAAAAATAATTGCACTTCATTTGCACTTAAAAACATAATTGCATTTAAAAAAAAAATAATTCCGGGTCGGATTTTTATTTATTTCCCATTTATTTTTGTTTGTTTTTTTGTGAAGAAGTATCAGACAAAATGTGTGTCTGATTGATTGAAACGTAATGACACGGTTCGAGTGTGACGGGCATGCTACATTTATAGCCGGGAGACTTCATACATGCATGGCTAATTTATTGTAACATGGAAAAATAACGTGAAAAAATCCGTTTCAACATCATTTTAACGTGGCCCTACCTGCCACATTAGTACAACAAAAACTCATCTTACTACAACCGCTGTAAATAATTTTTTTTTCTTCTGCCATATTAGTATACATTGTCATTTTGATTACAAAGCTTTTCCTTCTTTTTAAAAAAATTATGTGTTACCCTATCATTTTTATGATAGTTGCTCGGCTGAGTTCCATTCTGTTAGGAAAATTATCTCTACTATCATAAAAGTCACTTTCCAGTTCTCTTCGCACTTTTACAGTGGAGGTCTTGTCAGTGCTTACTCCTTGGTTTTTCTTTCTCCTTGACTACTTGGCTATTTCGTTTCACTCTTGTTTTTTTTTTGGGGGGGGGACAATGATGTGGTAATGGGGGTGGGGTTAGAGAAATTATAGGTATGCAGCTTCAATGTTCTTTTTCTTTTTCTTCTTCTTCTTATTATTATCAGATTGCAGGGTTTGTAGAAAATTTTCTGAGTCAGTTGTACACCTTGCATATTGGCTCAGAGCGCATGACTGCATAGGGTTTAGGATATACTGGGAGGTTTGTTGGAATTTTCACGTGAAATGTGCTGGGAAGTGGTTTGAGGATGTACCTGATGAAGTAAGAACAAGTGAGGATGGCAATGTAGAGGTATGGTGGGGCAAAAGTGTCACGACAACCAAACAATTGGAACACAATTGTTCGGATTTGGTAGTCATTATCAAAGTGACAAAGAGGTTGCAAATCGTTGATGGCGGAAAAGACATTTCCAGATACCTTGTCGAGTAGACTTTTATGCGGATCAGGTTTGGATATGAAGTTAGAATAGCTTTGATGAGGAAACAGTTGAGTTAATGCCAGTTTCACACAAAGAACAACAGGTCAGGTTTTGTGTCTCATATAGTCGGAACGTAAACTTTTACATGTCAGAGAATGAGCACTTGGGTTTTTGCTTGATTTCTTTTTATTGAAATTCTTAATTTTTTTGGATTTTGAGGTCAGCAAAATTATTAAAAGCAAAGGAGAGAAAAAATAATGGAGAGAAAAAATAATGGAGAGAAAATAGGGACGAAAGAATGAGTGAAGACACAAAACTTCTCTAGAGAATTGAAAAGGAAAAACTGTAACAGTTCCCACTAACATGGGGTGAAATAATAATGGGCGGTTACATTGGAAGTTGGGTTTTTGCTTGATCTAGAAGTGTAAGCCATGTTTAGTTTCAGAACAGTTTCCAATGGTTTGTTGTTCTACACAAGTCCTGAGAGGTGACTGAGTTGCAGTTCTCGAGTTGGAATCCGCAGAGCAAAAAATTCTTCCCGTGTTGACACAAAGAAAACATGTGAAATTGCTACAGAAAGGTTTAATATTTATAGAGCAATTCTGCTTTCTGATTGGTTGGTAGAAAAACGTGAATTAATTCAATTCGTCAGTTCCTAGCAGCACCGTTTATAAATAGAATCTTCCGATTATGGGGGATAATACCCCCATTATAGTGCAAAAATATTGTAACACTTGATTTGTTTGTTGAAATTATTCATAGTAAGGTTTCAGATTTTATGGAAAAGATCAGCAGAATTGTTAAGAGGAAAAGAGATGGAAAGTAATGGAGAGAGACTAGAGACTAAAGAATAAGTGAGGACGGAAAACTTTTCTAGATAATTGAGAAGGGAAAAATTGTAGTAATTTCAACTAGTATGGAACAAGAAAAAGATTGAGAAGATTTTGCTCGGATGAGATGTAAAAGATAAGATGTGTAATATAAGATGAAAAGATGTAAAAGATAAGATGTAAAAGATAAGATGTATAAAATAAGATGTAAAAAATGTAAAAGATAAGATGTAAAAGATGTAGACATTGTAAAAGATAACATGTAACAGCTGTAAAAGATAAGATGTAAAAGATGTAAAAGATGAGATGTAAAAGATGTAAAAGATGAGATGTAAAAAGATGTAACAGATAAGATGTAAAAAGATAGAAAAGATAAGATGTAAAAAGATGGAAAAGATAAGATATAAAGAGATAAGATGTAAAAGATGTAAAAGATAAGATGTAAAAGATGTAAAAGATAAGATGTAAAAAAGATGTAAAAGATAAGATGTAAGCGATGTAAAAGATAAGATGTAAACGATGTAAAAGATGTAAACGATGTAAAAGATAAGATGTAAAAGATAAGATGTAAAAGATAAGATGTAAAAGATAAGATGTAAAAGATAAAATGTAAAAGATAAAATGTAAAAGATAAGATGTAAAAGATAAGATGTAAAAGATATAAAGAGATAAGATGTAAAAAAGATGTAAAAGATAAGATGTAAAAGATAAGATGTAAAAGATAAGATGTAAACGATGTAAAAGATAAGATGTAAACGATGTAAAAGATGTAAACGATGTAAAAGATAAGATGTAAAAGATAAGATGTAAAAGATAAAATGTAAAAGATAAAATGTAAAAGATAAAATGTAAAAGATAAGATGTACAAGATAAGATGCAAAAGATGTAAAAGATAAGATGTAGAAGATGTAAAAGATGTAACAGATAAGATGTAAAAAGATGTAAAAGATGTAAAAGGTAATATGTAAAAGATGTAAAAGATGTAAATGATAAGATTTAAAATATAAGATGTAAAAGATGTAAAAGATAAGATGTAAAAAATGTAAAAGATAAGATGTAAAAGATGTAAAAGATAAGATGTAAAAAATGTAAAAGATAAGATGTAAAAGATGTAAAAGATAAGATAAAAGATGTAAAAGATAAAATGTAAAGATGTAAAAGATAAGTAAAAGATAAGATGTAAAAGATGTAAAAGATGTGTATAAAGTAAGATGTAAAAGATAAGATGTAAAAGATAAGATGTAAAATATATAAAATATGTAAAAGATGCAAAAAATGTAAAAGATGTAACAGATGCAAAATATGCAAAGGATAAGGTAACAGATGTAAAAGATAAAGTAACAGATGTAAAAGATAAGATGTAACAGATGTAAAAGATATAAAAGATGTAAAAGATGCAAAAGATGTAAAAGATGCAAAAGCTATAAAAGATGCAAAAGATGCAAATGATAAGATGTAAAAGATTAGATACAAAAGAGAAGATGTAAAAAGATGGAAAAGATAAGATGTATAAGACGAAATGCAAAAAGATGTAAAAGATAAGATGTAAAAGATGTAAAAGATAGGATATAAAAGATGTAAAAGATAAGATGTAAAAGATAAGATTTTGTTATGAACATGGAAAGATTTAAAAGATAAGCTGTAAAGATGTATAAGACAGGATGTAACAGATGATAAGATGTAAATGATGTAAAAAATATAAAAGATAAGATGTAACAGATATACAAGATAAGATATAAAAGATGCAAAAGATAAGATGTAAAAGATAAAGTGTAAAAAGATGTAAAAGATAAGATGTATAAGATGTAAAAGATGATGTAAAAGATAAGATGTAAAAGATAAAGTGTAAAAAGATGTAAAAGATAAGATGCATAAGATAAGATGTAAAAGATGATGTAAAAGATTTAAAAGATGTAAAAGATAAGATGTAAAAAGATGGAAAAGATAAGATATAAAAGATATAAAAGATGTAAAAGATGCAAAAGATGTAAAAGATGCAAAAGATGCAAAAGATGTAAAAGATGCAAAAGATAACATGTAACAGATGTAAAAGATAAGATGTAAAAGATGATTTAAGATAAGATGTAAAAGATGTATAAGACATGATAAGATGTAAATGATGTAAGAGATGTAAAAGATGTAAACGATAAGACGTAAAAGATGTAAATGATAAGATGTAAAAAATAAGATGTAAAAGATGTAAAAGATAAGATGTAAAAGATGTAAAAGATAAGATGCAAAAGATAAGATGTAACAGATAATATGCAAAAAGATGTAAAAGATAAGATGTATTAGATAAAATGTAAAAGATAAGATGTAAAAGATAAGATGTATACATGGGATTAATATCTTAATAATCTCAGCGGTAGTTGGTATGCAAGGTATAGTATCACATAATCGGTCTTCAGACCTCTACTACTGTAGGGACCACCAAAATCCTTAGGAAAACGCTTGATATTTGAAACTCCTGGAACCAGGATTGAGGGAGATTCCTCTGAGAATTAATTCTAGCTTTTTTTTCAGGGAGACGTTTTCAAACGAAATCTGGACTATTATTATTATTATTATTATTAAATAATCGGTTGTCGATGTGTATCCACCAAACATATCTGAATATTATATACTAAAACACCATTTATATATAAGATTTCTAAGCATTTTTATATCATAATAGCAAAAATACCCGCACTTTTTGTGGATGTTGTAAGATCTGCACCAAATATGACATTAACCTTTGACCTTCATCTAAAATAATGCTCGGAAACCATCATGATGTTAAGTTTGGTCATAATCAGTCCAGTGGTGTACACACACACACACGCGCGCGCGAACATTACTACTTTATATATATATATAGGTTGCCGAATAATTTTCACCACTTTTATGTGTGAGAGTTATATTTAGTTGATGAATGCAACAAAAGTGGAGATGAGAAACAAAAGGTAGACTGATTGAAACAAAAAGATTTTAAGCCATGATTTGAAATGATATTTCGTCTCGAATAGGCTTCATCAAGAATACATGATGCATTCTTGATGATGTTTACGTTTTGTTATGAACATTTTTGGATGTGGTTCTGAATTTTTGAGATGTGAACGTATTGTTTTTGGTTACTCGAACAATTGTTCTCATCTTGGGTGTTATTGGCACAACGTTACGGTCGTTGTAACCTACGACCTTCCTCGGGTGTTAAATTCATGTTTCCTTTTCTTTACTAAGGAAAAGGAAACATGAATTTAACAGCCGAGGAAGGTTGTAGGTTACAACGACCGTAACGTTGTGCCATTAATACTCAAGATGAGAATAATTGTCTGAGTAATGAAAACAATACAAACATTTTGTATGTTCGGATCTCCGTCATGATTAAATATAAAAATAAAATTGGTTCATGTTAATCACAGGCAGGTGTGATTAAAGAATATCTATGGAGATACGAAAATGATTTAAAAGTCGTGTGCGTAATTAATGTTCTTACTGGAAAACTATAAATAAAAGTACTCCTGTATTTACTGACTCATATTTCCTAGATGTTGCCTCGATATATCCTGGCAGCTGACGTAAACTGCCGGAATATGCTGAGCGCGGATCAAATTTTAAAACGTTAGAAAAAAGAATTATCTTATTGTAATTACAATGACAACAAAATGGAAATATAATAAATCAAAATATGACATCAATTTCTTCTAAGAATAATTTTTTTTTAAACAAAAACATTTTTGTATGAAAATTTTTGAAAAAATATCATTTTTTTTATTCGTATTAAAAAAAAAAAAACATTTTTGTGAGAAAATTTTTGAAAAAAATAAATTTTTTTATTGGTATGAAAAATTTTTTTAAGATAAATAATGCAAATATTTTCTTCCAATTTATTAATTGTCATTTAATTTTAGATTTTCATTCGCTAAAATACACAGTGTGTTTGTAACATTGAATGGTCAATCAATTTTTCATTGGCTGAGCGTTTTTGACATATTCCAACAGTCTATGTAAGTTCATGGGATATGCTGAGGTAGCATTCACTGAAAAAACGGGTCAGTAAATACAGAAGTACTTAAATAAGTAAGACTACACCAGAAAAAAATTCATTTTCATTTTTTTGGGGGGGGGGATATTTATCCATATTTGCATTTTATGTACATGGATTTTGAAAATAAAATTTCTATTTGCTTATCCAATTGTTATAGGTTTTCTTAGATCATAAAAAAAAAAATTGTTATAGGTTTTCTTAGATCATAAAAAAAAATTGTGATAGGTTTTCTTAGATCATAAAAAAAAATTGTTATAGGTTTTCTTAGATCATAAAAAAAAATTGTTATAGGTTTTCTTAGATCATAAAAAAAATTGTTATAGGTTTTCTTAGATCATAAAAAAAAAATTGTTATAGGTTTTCTTAGATCATAAAAAAAAATTGTGATAGGTTTTCTTAGATCATAAAAAAAAATTGTTATAGGTTTTCTTAGATCATAAAAAAAAAATGTTATAGGTTTTCTTAGATCATAAAAAAAAATGTTATAGGTTTTCTTAGATCATAAAAAAAAATTGTTATAGGTTTTCTTAGATCATAAAAAAAAATTGTGATAGGTTTTCTTAGATCATAAAAAAAAATTGTTATAGGTTTTCTTAGATCATAAAAAAAAATTGTTATAGGTTTTCTTAGATCATAAAAAAAAATTGTGATAGGTTTTCTTAGATCATAAAAAAAATTTGTGATAGGTTTTCTTAGATCATAAAAAAAATTGTTATAGGTTTTCTTAGATCATAAAAAAAATTTGTGATAGGTTTTCTTAGATCATAAAAAAAAATTGTGATAGGTTTTCTTAGATCATAAAAAAAAATTGTTATAGGTTTTCTTAGATCATAAAAAAAAATTGATATAGGTTTTCTTAGATCATAAAAAAAAATTGTGATAGGTTTTCTTAGATCATAAAAAAAAATTGTTATAGGTTTTCTTAGATCATAAAAAAAATTGTTATAGGTTTTCTTAGATCATAAAAAAAAAATTGTTATAGGTTTTCTTAGATCATAAAAAAAAATTGTTATAGGTTTTCTTAGATCATAAAAAAAATTGTTATAGGTTTACTTAGATCATAAAAAAAATTGTTATAGGTTTTCTTAGATCATAAAAAAAAATTGTTATAGGTTTTCTTAGATCATAAAAAAAAATTGTTATAGGTTTTCTTAGATCATAAAAAAAAATTGTTATAGGTTTTCTTAGATCATAAAAAAAAAATTGTTATAGGTTTTCTTAGATCATAAAAAAAAAATTGTTATAGGTTTTCTTAGATCATAAAAAAAAATTGTTATAGGTTTTCTTAGATCATAAAAAAAAATTGTGATAGGTTTTCTTAGATCATAAAAAAAATTGTTATAGGTTTTCTTAGATCATAAAAAAAATTGTTATAGGTTTTCTTAGATCATAAAAAAAAATTGTTATAGGTTTTCTTAGATCATAAAAAAAATTTGACTTATACTAAGTACAATACTTAGTTCTTGTGAAATTTCTTTTTTTTTGGGGGGGGGTGTCCTGTCTGTGTCTGTTCATGTCTTTCATACATGTGTGATAGTGCACGATACGTCCCATATACATGAAAGGTATACACTATCCCTGCGTCAGAACCACAGGTAAAACAACTCTGGGCCTGGTGTTGCCACAAACACAACAATATGAAAAATGTTCAATACAAATAACACAAATCAGAAGAAAGATCTGGATGTCATGATCAGCAGATGCTCTCTCGGTAGCCTACATGGGGGACCCGGTTGTCATCCTGCGAATGTTAGCCCACTTTTGAATTTCAGAAATATAACATGGACATTGAACAGGTAAATATAACCTCTAATTCCAGGGACCATTCCACATCTGGGCAGGAGTTGCTAGAAATACCTTATCCTGCCTTGACAGAGTTAAAAATAGACTTCGTAGCCCTGTGGGGGATGCCCTTTTCTCTTCTCTGCAACCTCTTTCTCACAAAAGAGACGTTGCGAGCCTGTCTCTGCTTTATCGGTATTTTCATGGCAAGTGCTCGTCTGAACTCCAATCTATGCCCCCCCCCCTCACCAAACTTTCATGAGAAACACTCATCTAGCTGAAAACACTATCAATAATTTCCCTCACTCATTATCCGTGCCTAAACCTAAACGTAGATTTCATGAACAACGCTTTTTTCTTAGAACTGCACACCTGTGGAACTCTCTTCCATTTGCTTGCTTTTCGGTTGACTATAATATGATCATCTTCAAGTCCAATGTAAACAAGTTCTCAATGAGCCGTTCCCCTTAAGAAATCCAATTTACCAAATTTCCACTACTAACGATTACTACATCATTGTCCCATTGACCGCTGTACACTTATTAACTCTTATCCTTGAGTGGCCTCTGGGCCTTGATAAGTGGTGACTCCTTTGTAAAATAAAAAAAACAAGAAAAAACACAGCCAACAAGAAAGAAAAAACCCAAAGGAAGAAATGGACAACAAAGGAGAATAGACTCATAATGGAATGTTATTATAGAAGCTATCCTAAATATAGATATGGAGGTTATCGAAAACGAACGAAAGAGCTATATGTATATATAAATATATAGGTAGATTTACTGTTGATTTTTTAAACGATAATATGGTTAATTAGCGTCTTTACCTTGAAGATCGAGTTTCTTAGGAAATCGCCCATATTTTTATTTGGACGTAAACAATAAATAATAATAATAATAATAATATATATATATATATTATTATTATTATTATTAATATTATTATAATATATTTTTTTGCAATAGCCTGATCACTAATAGTAGAGTGGAAAATAGTACAGCAAGCCAGCACATGTAGAAACCATGACGACTCATGTAGACTATGTTTTAATGATAAATTAGCTATCATAAATTTTAAAGAACCCTAAAATTTATTAAACTGCAGGAGTGAAATAGCAAATGTATGTATGCACAAAATAAACTTTATCTTAGGATAACGGAATAATAATAATAATAACAATAATAGAATGCTATTAAAGAAGTCATCCCAAATATAGATATGGAGGTTATCGGAAACGAATGAAGGAGCTATGGGACTTGTTCAGTGACTATGATACGATAGAATAAAAAATGTGGACCAAGCAGGACTGATATTCAAGAGAGGCTGATTCTCAAAACTGGAACTAACAGAAATACAGTGAAAAATAAACAAGGAAAGTGAACATGAAACATCCACCATTGAAACCGCACGCGTAGAAACCCCACAGATGGAAACCCCACAGATGGAAACCCTACAGATGGAAACCCCACAGATGGAAACCCTACAAATGGAAACCCCACAGATGGAAACCCTACAAATGGAAACCCTACAGATGGAAACCCTACGGATGGAAACCCTACAAATGGAAACCCTACAGATGGAAACCCTACAGATGGAAACCCCACAGATGGAAACCCTACAAATGGAAACCCCACAGATGGAAACCCCACAAATGGAAACCCCACAGATGGAAACCCTACAGATGGAAACCCCACAGATGGAAACCCTACAAATGGAAACCCCACAGATGGAAACCCTACAAATGGAAACCCCACAGATGGAAACCCTACGAATGGAAACCCTACGAATGGAAACTCCACGAGTAGAAACATCAGAGGCGGAAGACCTGCAAATACTGAACTCTATAAACGTGGAAATCGAGAACAATGAAACAGAGCTAACAAAGGATGAAGCAGAAGAAATAGAAAAAATAATACAGTTCATGAATGACTGCTTCAAGGTCTCGCCTCTTCACACTAGCATTCCTTGCAATGATATTTGGGTATGTGAGCATTCTACTTCTGGGTTTCACAGAAGTAGGGAATGTGATTAAATGCGTGAAAAATTTAGTACAAACCTTTTCTAACAGCCTCTAGTGCCCGGTACAGACAAAAAAAAAAAAAAAAAATGGCTGCTGCATCTCTTTATGTGCTGGCAATTTAGTCGCCTCATATGCAAATGAGATGCTTCCGGTTTAAATATTTAAAAAGCCTGGTTTATCAGAGACTGCATTGAAGAAGGATGTATGCCCCACTTGACCATACCAGCATACTTGATTCATCGTAAGGATAACATTCATGCTTTTGCAAATCTATTATATAAATCTCCCCTGTCTGTTTAAATGTATGTATGTATGTATGTATCTCTGCCCAAAACTTTCGACAGAGACGACGGATTTTAACAAGATCGATACAGTTTTGAAGCTCGACCATTCAGACGACAAATGTCACAAAATTGTCTAAAAACATTAATTCCTTCAACTGGGCACTTTTCTACAAGGACGGGGTCGCTATTTTCGCCAATATTTTCGAAAGTCTTCAGTCAGAATGTGCTGCTGCAATCGCACACAGAAATCACTCTTTCCATAGCTACCAACGTAATAGATGTACTGAGACTAAAGCTGCTTTCAGGACTGCCAGCAACCACTGTAAAAGAGTAATATAAAATGCAAGAGAGCTATATGCTCAGTCTGTTAAATCTAAAGTGGCTGAGCAGCAGCTTCGTTCCAACCAGTTTTGGCAAATAGCAAACAGGATCCTGAACAGAAGCGTGCGTTCTATCCCAACCATCATCAATGGACCTGAGGTCATCTCGTCAGCATCAGACAAGGTTAAACTATTTGCCAAGAACTTTGCAGTTAATTCTACCCTTTGCGACGAAGGCCATCAACTCCCAGTATTTCCTCCTATAACAGACAACACGCTATGCAACATACAAATATCTGTGCGTGATGTCGCCAAGCTAATCAAGAACCTTGATTCCAGTAAAGCAACAGGCCCTGACGGCATTCCAGTCATAGTGCTGAAAAAGCTCCAACCAGAACTTGCCCCCCATACTTACAAAACTGTTTAAGCGTTGCCTTAAGGAGAAGTGCTTTCCAACACTTGGAAAACCTCATCAGTATGCCCTGTATTTAAGAATTCAGGTGAAAAGTCATCTCCCTCTCAGTACAGACCAATAAGTCTCCTGTGTGTCATGAGTAAGTTGTTGGAATCCATATTAAATAAAGTAGTAGTCAACCACCTCAACAGAAACAACCTTCTTAGTGACATGCAATATGGTTTCCGCTCTGCAAGATCTACAGCAGATGTGCTAACGATTATATCTCATAGGATTAGTGAATCTCTTGACAAAGGCTTCCTTTCTAGGGCAATTGCTCTTGACATATTAAAAGCCTTCGATAAAGATGGCATAAGGGCCTACTTCACAAGATTTCCAGCTACGATATCACTGAAAATGTTTTCTCAATTATTAAATCATTTCTCTCTGATAGGTTCATAAGAGTAGTGGTTATGGGCAGAAATCAGAGGCCCACAGTATTAATGCTGGAGTCCCTCAGGAGTCCATCCTGGGCCCAACTCTCTTCCTGATCTACATCAATGATCTCCCAAAACACATACTTAAATCATTCGTTGACATCTATGCTGATGACACGACCATCTATGGCAACACATCAAAGGCTGTAAATGACAAAGTTCTCTCTGATTCTCTCTCCTATGATCTTGAGCATGTGGTACAGTGGGGGAAGAGGTGGCTGGTTACTTTTAATGCATCCAAAACCAAGCTTCTATCTTTACATCATCAACGCTCTGATCCCCATCTGGCAACAATTGAAATGGATGGCTCTCGTCTTGGGGAGGCTCCATGTTTTGACAAGCTTCTGGGTTTGACCTTTACTCCTGATCTGAAATGGAACATGTACATCAGGTCTGTTGCCAAGGATGCTGGGAAAATGGTGGGATCCTTCTACCGCTCTAGAAGATATCTCACTACTGATGCAATTCTCTATCTGTATAAAAGCCAAGTACGTTCAAGGATGGAATACTGCTGCCACATCTGGGCAGGAGCTGCTAAAAGCAGCCTATCCTGCCTTGACAGAGTACAAAATAGACTTTGTGGCTTAGTGGGGGATGCTCTTTTCTCTTCCCTGCAGCCTCTCTCCCACAGAAAAGACGTTGCGAGCATGTCTTTGTTTTATCGATATTTCCATGGCAAGTGCTCGTCTGAGCTCCAATCTCTGGTGCCCCCTCGTCAATCTTTCATGAAAAACACCCGTCTAGCTGAAACTACTGTCATTAATTTTCCCCACTCTTTATCTGTGCCTAAATCAAAGCGTAGATTCCATGAGCAGAGCTTCTTTCTTAGAACTGCACGACTGTGGAACTCTCTTCCATTTGCCTGTTTCCCACTTGACTACAACTTCGATGTCTTCAAGTCTAACATAAACAAATTCCTGATGAACCGCCCCCTTAAGTAAGACACTTTATCAAATCTTCAATACGAACGATTACTACGATACTATCTCATTGATTACTGTACACGTAATAACCCTTATCCCCGAGTGGCTTCTGGGCCTTGATAAGTGGTGACCTCCATGTAAAAAAAAAAAAAAAAAAAAAAAAAGGCATCCCCTCTTTTCGATTGGCTAGTCTTAATTTAAACTTTCGCCACTTCTGGTTTGGTGATGGATGCAACGGCAAAGATGTCACATTTTTTTTTCACGTTCTTTTCCTCCTTGGTACGAGTTTGAGCCTGCCTGCCCACTACCACTTTTTTTTTTTTTTTTGCTCAACACACACCTCCAAACACCCGGGCAACGCCGAGCACCCAGGCTAGTATTAACTAATTACGAAAAATAAAATGAAACTAATTGAAATATATTACAAGTTTTCTTTCTTTTCTTTTTGGTTCATAATGTTGAATTTAATTTTTTCATTTTTATTTATTGAAAAAAAAAAAAAAAAAAAAAAAAAAGTATATTAAAGGATAATTTGCACAATTTAACCACATCTTTGTTTATTTGCCTCCTTGAATTTCGCCGTGTGAACAGGTGGGATGGCGAAATCTATGATTTCGTTTTCATCATATACGTTACTTGTTCCTTTCTTAGTTCATACGTTACGCTTTGAAAAAGGCCAAATACAATTTTTGATGGCCAAACTGCTAAAAAAAGGCCAAATTCGCAAAATTTGGCCTTAAAAAGACCAATCTAGCAACCGAGGAAAAAGTATAAGAGTGAGCTTCCTTCGATGTAGCCTCATTTTCGAATATCATTATGATAATATATAATCATCGTTATGATTGTGTGAGGAAGTAACTCATAGTAATTGTGATGTGTAGCAGTTCTTCAGCAAAGAAAGAAGTCAGTGAAATGTTACGTAAAAAAGGGAACATTTAAAAGAAACAGGTCACAAAAAAGAACATTATCTGCCAATAAATGCTGAACTGAAGTAAATTAAAGATTGTCTCTTACAATGTGATATTTTGTATTGAACTATGTAGCACAATATTACTTTCTAAGTATTTATTTATACTTATTATTACTTATTAAATATCAAAATTAATTTATTATTTGGATTTATCGGACTACTGTTCTCATCTTGAGCGTGATTTTCACAACATTTCGGTTGATGTAACCTCCAACCTTCTTCAGGTGACTTTGTGGCCTGGTAGGGGATGCATCCTCTTTCCCACAGGGGAAGCGTTTCGAGCCCGTCTCTGCTTTATCATTATTTTCATAGCAAGTACTTGTCTGAGCTCTAATCTATGGTTCCCTCCTCCAAACTTTCACAGAAAGCACTCGTTTGGCTTAAACTATCAATAATTTCCCCTACTCTTTATCTATGCCTAAACCTAAATGCAGATTCCATGAAAAAAGCTTCTTTCTTAGAACTGTACGCCTGTGGAACTCTGTTTCGTTTCCCTGCTTTCTGGCTGACTACAATATGGTCGTCTTCAAGTCCAACCTAAACAAATTCTTGATGAGCTGTCCTCTTAAGTAATCCAATTTACCAAATTTCCACTACTAACGATTACTATGCTATTGTCCCATTGACTATTGTACACTCATTAACCATTATCCTCGAGTGGCCTCCGGACATTGATAAGTGGTGACTCATTTGTAAAAAAAAAGTATACAAATAAATAAATAAAATGATATAGAGATAATTACTAAGGGTTGGGGGAGTTTTTCTTAAAAGCGTGGTTTAATGACATTCTGAAAGTGCAGTAAGATGAGGATTGGTGATTCGTATTATTTGGATTCATCGGACTACTGTTCTCATCTTGAGTGTGATTTTCACAACGTTTCGGTTGATGTAACCTCCGACCTTCTTCAGGTGTATCTTGGCGAACTCAGGAATATTTTTGTCAAACTCAGGAATTTCGAGCGGAACCCTGTATTTATTTCACGGGGTTAGCATGCTTTTTTTTCATCAGTCATGACTGGATAGAGGTTCTAAGTAATTCGCAATTGTATTTTTTTTTTTTTTTCCGAAGATTGAACCTTCAATCTTCAGAATATCAGTTTTGACAATTGATTTTTCGAAGTACTCTAACGACTGCGCCACGAGTCCTTGCAGGCAATTCTGGTACAAATTTTAGGAGCCTTAAACCCATTTTATTTCTATTTGTAAATATCACTATTATTATTATTTTTTTTTTTACATAGGGGTCACCACATCAAGACTCAGAGGCCACTCAAGGATAAGGGTTATTGAGTGAACAGTAGTCAATGGGATAATTTCGTAGTAATCGTTAGTAGTGAAAATTTGGTAAATTTAAAGTGAGTTATCTCCCATCTTTGACCATCTTTCTCATCGGACTAGCTAAAAGACTGACTCGATAAAAATTCTATTTCTATTCCTCCCTCCCCGCCAAAGTCATTTAATGTTTCTGATTGTATCAATTCAAAATTGAAATATTTATTTGATTGCCTATAAAATTCTCTCAGTTTATTTTGTCTTGGCTTTTTTTTTTTCTAACGAACGAATTGCATAAGACGCTACCATTTGAGACGATGCCTCGGAAAGATTAACAAGATGTTGATTTAGGTTATATTTAACTTCAGCTCATCATTCTACATTCGGATATCTTTTCTTTCTTTCTTTATTGACAACACAATCTCCCATTAGAAAATTTATGGAAACATACTGAATAAAATTTCAATCAATCAATAAGCGTTTTATCACTCAATGAGGACCCTCCCTGGATTTTAGCCATCTAACTGACCCAAGTTATCCACTGCCATGTGAGACCCATGTGTTGTATCAGGTCGTCCCTCCACCTCATTCTTGGTCTTCTTTTGACCTCTTATGTTTACAAGGTGTCCATTCCGTTGTTCTGATGGACCATCTGTTGTCATGTTGTCTGGTTACATGCCCTGCCCATCTATGTTTGGACGTCTTGATGGCACTATTGTGATGTCAATAACTTTTGTTTGTTAGCGGATCCCGATGTTTGTCTTTCTGTATTGTAGAGTGATGCCCAACATTATCCAAGTCGTCAATAACTGTTGATGGAGAGACCATCGAAGAAGGTTGAAAGCTATATCTACTTGGGAAAGAAAATTACGAAAGATGGAGATCTCCTCCCCGAGATAAAGAGAAGGATGGCATTGGGATGGGCAGCTTTTGGAGAATATCATGAGAAGCCGAAAAGCAAGTATGCCAATCAAAGGGAAGATCTTCAATAAATATTTACTACCTGTGGAAATCTACGGTAGTGAAACAGGAGCCTTGACGACTCGCCAAAATGAAATCTTGGCAGTGGCACAAAGAATTTTGATAAAAAATAAGATTAATTAATTTACTATTCAAAGTTGACAAACTCATAACCACGAGACCGCATGATGTCGCCACTTTTGCAAGCGTCGTCTTGCAATAAAGCCAGGAATATTGAGCTTGGGTTTGATTATTCGAATCATGGAAGAGTGAGTTTGCAAAGCAAGTTGCATTTAAAAAAAAAATAAAAGAAAATCCCGAATTTCTCTTTCTGCTTGTTATAAATCCCTTTTTTGTCTCTCTTTCTTTCTCTTCAAAACTTTGAAAATAAAATTATTACTTGGCCTCTTATGCAATCGGCGTCATTGGTTCATGGGAGATAACTCTATTTTACTAAGCTATTCCTTCAAATTTTCATACGAGAGATTGGGACGCTAATTGCAGGATTGTTTGCTGCTTTCTAAGATATAGTCGACAAACCGATTTTTTTTTTAAATATATACGGTACTTGTACAGTTTAGTCAAGACATTAAAAAATGAAAATATCGAAAAAAGTTTAAATTGTATGTATTCGTTATGGAACGAAGTTCTCTGAAAAAATTTTTTCACTTAATTTCATCAAGTATTTTTTTTTTACAGCGAAAAAACAATTTGTTATGATACCGAGCAAAATGTTCGATTTTTAGGAAGAAAAACTAGTATTAAAGATGGGAAGGGGTGTCAGCTATTTAACTGGAGTTATCTCCCTTTGGCATTTCTAAAATTCAAACAAAAATTTTTTTAAATCCAAGATGGCTGCCTTCAACGCGCTCTCATAAAAACGTGTTTTTCCGTAAAAAAACAAAAACAAAAAACTACTTGATGAAATTAAGTGAATTTTTTTCCGGAGAACCTCGTTCTATAACGGATACAATTTAAACTTTTTTTCGGTATTTTCATTTTTTAATGTCTTGACTAACCTGTACAAGTACCATATATACGCACAGGCACATGCGTACAACAGTGACCACTTCTTATAACATAAAGAATTAATACCCGGAAAACTACTTATTTGCGGGAAATTTAAATGATACATTCGTTTTTAGCATACCTGAAAACCTTAAAATATTGTTATTTTAAAAGAAAATGTTAAGGTGTAAACAAAGTAAAAAAATTTACCCGTTTTAAGCAAAAACAATATTACATACTTAATTGCCATGCCGAAAATAGTAATATATCCAAAAATTACGAAAATTCACTGAGTAGAATATCTGCTATTGTGTTTTTAATAAAAAAAGAAAAAAAGAAAAGTCTATAAACAACAAATATTGCAGCCATGATAAGCAAGTAATTTAAAATATTCGGTTCGGAGTTTCGTCCCCATTGTCTACTTTATAACGTCTAAGAAAAATGCGATTTTACCCAATTTCCTGTAAAAATTACTTATAACTATAAATAACTTTCTCATCGATGATTTTTCGTGATTTTTGGATAGATTACTAGGTACTGCCAAAATTCACCACAGAATTAATCCCCTCCCCTCCCATATGTAACTTTATTATAAATTAATATTATCAAGTATAACTTTTGTACCATTTAAAAGAAGGGCAAAATAAACCAGAATAATAAAAAAATTTTTTTTTTCATCGAACGAAAATAATGAAATTGCGAGACGGAAATCGTGTTTACATAATTGACGTTTTAAAATAACGTTCCCATGTAGTAGACATTCCGAACGTGAAAACATACCCGTATTTAATAAATCTAGCAAAAATCAACTAATCGTCAGATATTCGTGAAATTTTCGATACTTATCCATTTTAGAATGAAATTACATATAAAATGCAGTTTTCGTAAAATATACGAAGGGAAATATTGTTTTTAGTGCGTGTCCCCCCCCTATTTATTTTTTTTCGAAATTCGAACAAAATATATTTAAATCTATCGAAATTTCTATTTATTATGAACCATAAGAGTTCAAATAAGTAAAAAATATTTATTTTTTAAAAAATTTAAATACACGTATTGAACAAAAATTTACTTTGAAGTTGCAATTAAAAAAAAAATTATATAAATTTAATATTATTGTTTTTTTTAAATAGCGTTTTGTTTTTCGAATTAATATATACTATAATCAGTTGAATTGCCAAGAAAAAGAAACTTCGTAAACATTAATTAATTTTTAAAAGATTAAAACGATTAAAATTCCATTATTTCAAAATGTTCCGTTACAACATAGATTTTAAATTAATTGTGTTTAAATTTTTTTTTTAATATTAAGTTTTTACATAAACATGGCTCTTGCCAGCTATTTTATCGCCAGATTAAAACCGATTTGAAAACATTATTGCACAAATATTAAGCATTTTCTAGCCCCACCTCATATTTTGTTCGTCTCTTTTTACCGAACAAAATATGGAAGCCCGTAGTTAACCAAAAGAACATTCAGTAAAACCGTATTTCATATACAAATGTTTATAATATTATTAATTATTAAACTGTATAAATCTTAAAACGAAACAAAATTATAACAAAGATTAATTTGCAGTTTGAAGAAGATAAACAAAGGTTTTAAAAAATCATTAAGTCGCTTCTGCTTTTCCATAGTTCGTATAGTTAACACAAATCTGACGTCACGGAAACATGCGGTCCATTTTTCACAATCGTTTGGCAGATCCTATTGTTTACATTTGTTAGAACCGACTTTGGTACTTCTGCAGTTTATCGCCGAAAATGGAGACGCCATTTTTTTCCGCGCACCTGTCGTTAAAATCTGAGGGAGAAATCAGTATTTTTAAATTATGACCGAAGCATGAAATAAATAACAAAAAGAAATTGTACTAGATAATGATTTTTCGGTTTCATTTAAATTAATTTGTTGTTGACTCTTCAAAGTTGCTTTAATTAAAAAAAAAAAATGTTTCATTAAAATTATTTATTTCTTCGAAAAACAAAAAAACAAAACAAAACAAAAAACTGTTGGATTTGTATTGTACACATAGATTCGAAAAAGTTGTCAAAAAACAAATATATAACAAATAAATGTTATCAAAGGCAAGATAAGTTACTTTTCTACCTAACTGGATATATTTTTTGTGTTTTTATTCAATGTAACATATTTATTCAGCTCGAAAAACATACAGTGTTTACCGATGTATTGGAACATTCAAGATGGCGTCTTATTCTCTCTTTAACACGGTAAGTGTGGGAAAAGATGTTATAAATAAAAAAACCGGATAAAATACTGTTAAAAACTCGCTCAATATATGTTACCGTGACATAGGTTGACATATATTCGGCGGGTTTTTAATAGTATTTTGTATAGTTTTTTTTTTTATTTATAACACCTTTTTCCATACTTACGGTGTTAAAGAGGTTGTGAGACGCCATCTTGAATTTTCGAATACATCGGTAAACACTGTATGTTTTTCGAGCTGAATAAATATGTTACATCGAATAAAAACACAAAAAATATATCCAGTTTGGCAGAAAAGTAATTTATCTTGCCTTTGATAACATTTATTTGTTATATATTTGTTTTTTGACAACTTTTTCGAATCTATGTGTACAGTAATACAAACCCGCCATTTTCTGTTTTTAATAATATATATATATATATACACGCGTTTCATGAAAAACTTTTCCGTTTTCATTAATTAGATCGAAACATTTTCAATGACGGCTATATACTCTTTCACTTTTTTTTTTTTTTTTTTTTTTTTTTAAACTTTTTTTCATAGTTCTTTCCGGAAGTAATTAATATCTATTTTAGATTTTTGTTATTTATTTCCAACTTCGGCCATAGTTAAAAATACTGATTTCTCCCTCGAATTTTAACGACAGGTGCGCGAATAAAAATGGCCTCTCCATTTTCGGCGATAAACCGTAGAAGTACCCTGAATTTTAATATAACATGGATACCTCATATTAGGGTAGATGTGCGTGGAATAGTGAGCCAAGGGTTGCGCAATCTCCAACCACACCTCGCCTGAATCGGCACTGCTTTAGCAGTTTTATTATTCCGCCATCAAAAATAAAGAAAAAACTTTAACAGTTAGACACACCATCTTTCAAAGCTTATTACTATTTGAAAAATATATTTTAAACCCTAATTTTTTTTTCAATAAAACAAGCAAAGACCATATTTTTAAAATATAAATGGTTTAATAGGAAAATATGCAATATTTTATTTTTAAATAGGTTCTATAAAAAAAAACATTACAAGAAATTAAACGAATTTTTAACTTAGTCCGAATTTAAAAATATATATAAATTCGAAAAAATTACTAACCCATCAAAAAATTATAGTCAATTACAGCTCCGTTCTTCATTTTCAAGAATTTGTCAGTAAATATATTTGGTAATCCACGTACGTCCAAATAAATTAATTGTTGAGGAGACGCGTCAAAAATAGCGCCATATGCAAAAGTGTGTTAAATTAAACATAAAACAGAGTTGTCTAACGTTGTTATCTTACAGAATATGGAAGCCTAGAAGTGTTAAAAAATTTATTTATTAAAAAAAAAAAAAGTGAAAACTATATATTAGACCTTTCCTGGTACGTAAAGGGTAACCTTTCACTTTCCAATTGAACTGTTGTCTATGTTTATGACACTAAAAAAAAAGAGGACAAATTATCCGAATTTTTTTTTTTTATCTTTTAAACAATTACATAAATTTTTAATTTAAAACATAATATCTATTTTTTCCAGAAGGGGTTTTTGTTTAATTTTGAAAAAAAAAAAAAACAAAAACAAAAAAAAACAACAACAATAAAAAGAAAAACAAGATGCAAACAAATAGAAATTTTTTTATGTAGAAGCCAGAGATCATATTTTCCAAATATAACCTTCATATTCTTAAAAAAAAAAAAAAAAAAATCCGAGTAGTTTTTGTAAGACAAACGTTTTAGATTACAGGTAATTTGAAAAAACAAAAAAAAAAAAAACAAAAAAACTAATCACTTTTAAAAGAAAAATTAGATTATTTGGTAATCTGGAAGGAAGAGAGAGCCTGTTTCCTCCGTTTAACTATAGGTGGCGTTACTGTCTGTCCACCCAGTTATGGAAACACAAAATGGCACCCTTGAAATAAAAATAAATGTTTTTGCTATATTTTAATTTTAAACATGCTTTTTTTTTGCAAACATATTTAAGTTTTTTTTTGCAAACATATTTGCGTTTTTTTTTTGTTTTTGCAAACATATTTGTGGGGGTCGCCTGGCCTTTTTTTGGGAACTGACTTCCCCCACAAATAATAAAAAAATAAAAATAAGAAATCTTATGTGCAACACAAACGAAGGTTTATTTCCGGAATAGAAATAAATAATAACAAGTTAAAACATAGTTCTCAATATTTCAGAGTTCTTTTTTTTTAGTTCATATGAAAGGTGGAGAGTCTCTTTTTTGTGTTCTTTGAATGTTCAAATATGTAACATAGACAATATTAATGTTCGTCTGTTAAAAGAGAGTATTAATGCGCGGAGCAGTGGAAATGAAATAATTGATGTTTGCACGCGTGGTAAGTCCTAATGAGAAAGCGTTGAATGAGTCGAAAGAGTTTAAAGAGACGAAAGAATGCTCGAAAGGCTAAGAGACTAAAGAGATAGATTTTGTGTTTGTGCTTGTTTATATTTGGTTTGATTGGCTCCAAACGAGCTCTAGAAAATCAGTTTTAAAATGTGTCCTAGGAGGAATTCCATTGGATGGAAGACATCACATGGGGTGCTTTCAACTAGGTCCGCACCTTTGGTATATAAAGGTCACGCCGGAATTTGCGTGGGTGTCATTTTTCATTTTTTTTAACGCGCCGAAACAATCAATTGCACTGCGCGCCTAAATTGTATTTAACGATTTTTAATTTGAATATTAAACTGTGCCAACTGGCACAAATACTCCCCCCAGATTGGAAAAAAAAATTTTTTTTTTAATATGTAATGTATTCCTTGAAATGTTTCGGCCAGTGGACTTTCCTACCCGTTTTTGTCGTGGGTTTGGTGTCCTGGTCATTTTCTGCTGGACTCCCATGTTCTAAGGGAATTTGTTCTGGTGGGGAAATTGTCTGAGGGTATTCCTCAATGTATGCTGGTTTAATTCGGTCGATCGCGATGTTGTCTTTCCTGTCTTTCCGTTGGACAGTAAAATATTTTTCACTTCTGTCCAAAACTTGGTATGGTCCAGTGTAATTTGGACAAAATGGCTTTTTGACCGTATCATTCCTGATAAACACAAATTTGCATGTGTGAAGGTCGTTCGGTATATAGGTTTGTTTGTCAGCCCTCCTGGTGGGGGTAAATTTGAGAGAAGACATTTTGTTCTTTAATTCCGTCACAAATGTAGCCGTGGGTGAAATATCTGTGTATGCATTAAAATACTGTCCAGATAGTGTGACTACGGATCCAAAAACTAGCTCTGCTGGTGTGCTTTGTAAGTCTTCTTTTATCGTGTTTCGGATCATTAATAAGATTAATGGTAAATTATCTGACCAGTCCGCGTTGTTAAGACCCGTGGCCAAAGAAGTTTTTAGCTGTCTGTGAAAGCGTTCGACGAGGCCGTTTGAGCAAGGGTGATAAGCAGTAGTCTTTATGTGGGTTGTTCCCAACAATTGGTTGAACTCTGCGAAGAGTTTCGATTGAAATTGCGAACCTCTGTCCGTTGTGAGTATTGACGGTACTCCAAAAATTGCTATCCAGTCTTTTAGTATTGTTTCAGCTACTGTCGCTGCCGACGTGTCTTTCACGGGTATGGCTGTTGGCCATCTGCTGAACCTGTCGACTATGGTGAGAATGTGGGTGTGTCCTTTTGAGGGCGGTAATGGCCCCACCAAGTCAACATGGATATTGGTGAACCTGGCATCAGGCGCACTGAAAGTGCCCAGCGGTGACTTCGTGTGCCTGTGTATTTTATTTTTCTGACAGGATACACACGTCTTGGTCCAATTTCGAATATCTGCATTCATATTCGGCCAAACAAAGCGGTCTGTTATTATTTTTACGGTGGCTCGTTTGCCTGGATGCGACATATTGTGAAAATGTAGAAAAACATGTCGTCTGATGCTTGGCGGTATGTATGGACGCGGTTGTTCTTTTGCTGTATCACAATAAAGTGTTGTTACACTAAAAGGTACGGGCATTTCCTTCAGTTGCAAAGACGTTTTCTGTTGTACGTTAGTGAGTGTCTTGTCCGTCTTCTGTTCTTGTGCAATTAATTCCATAGTTAACGAACTGGAATTTAGTGAAGTTATTGCAGCTCGTGATAATGCGTCCGCCACGATGTTTTCTTGCCCCTTGACGTATCTGATGTCTGTGGAATATTGGGCAATATAATCAAGGTGTCTGATTTCTCTTGGACCATATTTATCTACATGCGTATGCAGTGCATATGTTAACGGTTTATGGTCAGTGTAAATACAGAAGTTTCTTCCTTCTAACAGATGTCTAAAATGTTTAATTGACAAATAAATTGCTAATAGTTCCCTTGAAAAGGTACTGTACTTTGTCTGTGTCTTGCTCAGTTTGGCTGAGAAAAACGATATAGGGGTCATTGTATCCCCTGTCAGTTGATGTATAACTGCTCCTACAGCTATGTCTGACGCGTCTGTTGTAAGTGTAAGCTTCGATTCTTCGCTGTCCTTAATATAATTCAATTTTGTGAAATTGACTAAGGCAGTTTTAGCTTGATGGAAAGCTTTTAAAGCTGATCCGTCCAGTTTTAATTGTTGGTTTTTCGTTTTGTTCTTCAATAATGACGTTAACGGTGCAAGGATTGTGGAACAGTTGGGTAAAAATCGTCTGTAGTAATTAATTATACCTATGAAGCGACGAACTTGTCTAACAGACGTAGGTTGTGGAGAATCCGTAATGGCGCTTACTTTTTCGGGTAATGGTGATATACCATCCTTATCAATTGAATGTCCAAGGAAGTTTACTTCTTGCTGACTGAAAATACATTTGTTCAAATTTATTTTTAAACCTTAATGGGACAGTCTTTGAAAAACTTGTTCCAAGTGTTGTTTATGTTCGTCGAGGTTTCTACTAGCAGTTAGGACATCGTCCACGTAAGCGAATACGAATGGAAGATCCCTAAAAACCTCGTCTATTAACCTTTGGAAGGTTTGACAAGCGTTCCTAAGTCCGAATGGCATTCTGACGAATTCGTAAAGTCCAAATGGTGTGGTTAGTGCTGTTTTGTGGATATCTTCATCCGCCACCGGTATTTGGTAATACGCTTTTACTAAATCCAGTTTGGAAAATACCGTGGCATTTTGCAGTCCGATTGCAAAATCGTGAATGTGTGGGATAGGGTATCTATCCGGTACAGTTTGTGCATTTAATCTCCTGAAATCGCCGCATGGACGCCATGTTGTCGCGTCTGCTTTCTGTACCATGTGTAGAGGAGATGACCACGCACTTTTGGAAGGTCGGATAATTCCTTGTTGCAACATGCGTTGAAATTCGTCTTTTGCGATCTTGTACTTATCCGGCTTCAGACGTCTGGGGGTGGCGTAGACGGGTTGTCTATTCGTTTTAATATAATGCTTTGCATTATGTTTAATATTATCCGTGACTTTGAATGGCTGAGTAAGTTGTGGGTATTTTTGAAACAGCCGACGAATGTACGTCTCTTCAGGTAAGGCAGAACTAATCCCAGTAGACTGGTATCTTGTGGTGATGCCTTTAATTACGATTTTTGTTTGGTTATCAGTCAGTGTGCGACTAGTCATGTCTACCGATAGATTAAACCGTGCTAGGAAATCTGCTCCTAATATTGGTGTCGTCACGTTGGCTATGGTAAAAATCCACGGAAATGTGCGGCGCAGGCCGAGATTGACGTCTAAATATTTTTCACCGTATGTCGGTATTTGTGTGCCATTAGCTGCTTGGAGGTGGTAAGGCTGTGGAATAGCTTTTTCTTTACGTAGAGGTGGTATCACGCTGATTTCAGCTCCAGTGTCTATTAAGAAATTATATCCGTGATTATTATCACGAATAAAAAATAAACGACCTTTAGTGGAAAATCCAGCGACAGTCGTCGTCTCTACTGGCCGGAATATTCGTTTCCCTGATTCTTGTTTTTAAAAGAACAAGGATAAGTGCAACGCCGAGCTTGTGTGCCGGATTTTTTGTGGTAAAAACAGATTTCGTTCGCTCGTTCCCGTGTGTTGCTTTGACCTCTACTAAGACTTCGTTTTCGGTAGTCCTATCGTTTATTAAATGAGTAACGATGGTTTATTTGCATTTTCTTGCACTTGTCGAGTGAGATTTTCGACCGTCATTTTTAGTCCCGATATATCGTCGTCGCACGTCTGTTTCTGCTGTGCTTATGCTGAGTTTACTTTGCGGTGCCTCAGATTTTCATGGATTCGATCTGCCATATCGGCGAGTTTTTCAATATTTGTCTCTTCCGTTGTGGGTGCTAGGATTTGTACTGTTGTGTCTGGAAGTTTATCCAGCCACAGACTTCTCATTATATTTTCGGACATTTTGTTGTCCCCTAGCAATGTACGCATGTATCGCAAAAGTTATGACGGGGTGCGATCTCCCAATTCTACTTGGGTGAAAAGATTGCGTAACCTTGTTTCGTTTGAAAAGCCTGTCCGTCGTAAGATGGCCTTCTTAAGTTCGTCATATGGGTTGTCTTCAGGCACATTCTCCAATAAATCCGCCACCTCTTCGACGACGTCTGCCGGGAGTTTTTCCATCAAGTAACAGTATTTGGTTCGTTGAGACGTTATCCGCTTTGCGTCGAAAAGGGCCTGGATTTGGATAAACCAGGTCTTTATGTTGGTAGGATTAAATGCTGGTATATTTACCGTTAACGTTGCCAGAGGTTTTTCAACACAGGAAGGTTCCATGTTTGTTTTCTTCGCTCGAAAGTAATTTCAAAGCCTTTAAACTGTCAACTGACTTTTTCCGATGACGCGGAGCTTGAAATTGTGGTCGAAAAAAAAATTGTCGCTTTTTCCGCTGAGTCATGGTTGTTTAATAGTTTATAAGATTCCGTTGTGCATATGATTTCTGCGTCGGGTCACCAACTTGTGGGGGTCGCCTGGCCTTTTTTTGGGAACTGACTTCCCCCACAAATAATAAAAATAAGAAATCTTATGTGCAACACAAACGGAGGTTTATTTCCGGAATAGAAATAACAAATAATAACAAGTTAAAACATAGTTCTCAATATTTCAGAGTTCTTTTTTTTGAGTTCATATGAAAGGTGGAGAGTCTCTTTTTTTGTGTTCTTTGAATGTTCAAATATGTAACATAGACAATATTAATGTTCGTCTGTTAAAAGAGAGTATTAATGCGCGGAGCAGTGGAAATGAAATAATTGATGTTTGCACGCGTGGTAAGTCCTAATGAGAAAGCGTTGAATGAGTCGGAAGAGTTTAAAGAAACGAAAGAATGCTCGAAAGGCTAAGATACTAAAGAGATAGATTTTGTGTTTGTGCATGTTTATATTTGGTTTGATTGGCTCCAAACGAGCTCTAGAAAATCAGTTTTAAAATGTGTCCTAGGAGGAATTCCATTGGACGGAAGACATCACATGGGGTGCTTTCAACTACGTACGCACCTTTGGTATATAAAGGTCACGCCGGAATTTGCGTGGGTGTCATTTTTCATTTTTTTTTAACGCGCCGAAACAATCAATTGCACTGCGCGCCTAAATTGTATTTAACGATTTTAAATTTGAATATTAAACTGTGCCAACTGGCACATATTTAAGTTTTATTTTTTTCAAACATATTTACGTTTTTTTTGTGTGTGCGCATATATATATATATATATATATATATATATATATATATATATATATATATATATATACTCGCGGAAAAGGTAAAGTAAGTGCAGAAAAATTAAGAAAAAAGGAGGGGGTCCATAAAAAAAGGATAAAAGAAAAAACCTTGATTTTTTTATTATTATTATAAGAGCGTAAGAAATACTCGCGGAAAAACGGTTGTACCCATAAATATGTTTAAAAGAAAAAATATAGCAAAAACATTTAGTTTATGCTTGCATAAAAAAAACGTAAATGCTTGGTAAATAAAACTTAAATATGTTTGCAAAAAAACAAAACAAAAAAAAAAACGTAAATATGTTTGAAAAAAAAAACAAACTTAAATATGTTTGCAAAAAACAAAAAAAAAACCCCAAACATGTTTAAAATTAAAATATAACAAAAACATTTATTTTTATTTCAAGGGTGCCATTATATACATTTTGTGCTTCCGTAACTAGATGGACAGACAGTAACGCCACCTATAGGCAAACGGAGGAAACAGGCTCTCTCTTTCTCCCAGATTACCGATTATTTTATTTATTTACCTTTTATCTTTAATTTGTTATATATAAAACGTCTTTATATAAATTACTGATTTTAATTTTAGTAGACATTTCAAAATGGGGAGGGGGTAAATTATATATATATATATATATATATATATATATATATATATATATATATATATATATATATATATATATGGAATATAATTTTCAGTTTATTGGAAAGAGCATAAAATTTCACATTATATCTGAAAATATCGTAAAAATTGAATCAATAGAGAAATTTTTATAAATTTTAAATTGAAAAATTTGAAAGTCTTAAAAGTTAATGTGCTTCCTTCATTACGCAGAAAAAAAAAAAAATGAAAGTGCAAGCCCACGCGCGCAATTTGTAAACATTTTGTTTAAAAAAAAAAAACTATAATTTTAAAAAGTCTTTAATACTTTATTTTAGAAGTATGTTCAATACAGAAAATGATAATTTAAAAAAAAAAAAAAAAAAAAAAAACACTTAAAAAGAAAATTACGAGTTTTGTACATTTTATTCGCAATTTTGTGTCAGGGGTATCCAAAAAATGATGAAACTGCTAACACTGCTTGAGTCGCGTGACAAGGACGCCTGGAAACGATAACAAGATAAGCAAAGAGCACATAAAGCACCTGGAATTCCCAAATGGTCACCCATTTTAGTACTGATCAGATTAGAAATGAGGGAGTTGCGTGTTCATAGAAAGTCGGGTTCACCAAATGGCCCTCTTGCACTTTAAGGAAACTATGGTACTTGTACAGTTTAATCAAGACATTAAAAAATGGAAATATCGAAAAAAGTTTAAATTGTACGTATTATTTTCATCAAGTAGTTTTTTTTGTTTTTTTTTTTTACAGCGAAAAATAATTTGTTATGATACCGAGCAAAATGTTCGATTTTTAGGAAGAAAAACTAGTATTAAAGATAGGAAGGAAGGGGTGTCAGCGCTTTAACTGGAGTTATCTCCCTTTGTCATTTCTAAAATTCAAACAAAATTTTTTTAAAAATCCAAGATGGCCACCTTCAACGCGCTCTCATAAAAACGTGTTTTTCCGCTGTAAAAAAAACAAAAAAAACAAACTACTTGATGAAATTAAGTGAATTTTTTTTTCGGAGAACTTCGTTCTATAACGGATACATACAATTTAAACTTATTCATAGTGAATTATTTTACTTTTATTTTAAATTAAAAAAAGTTAATTAGCTCTCCAGTTATTACGATAAAATATGGATAGAATTTAACAATTCAAACTATTGTAAAAGAATTTAATTACTAAGTATTTAATAATTATTTAAAAAAATAATATTGTTAAAGAATTTTTAAAAAGTTAGTCATATTTAAGTAACACAATTCGATCGATGTTTGTCATTTTATTTATAAAATTACGTTTAAAAAACGGTTTAAAAATTGTTTAAAAAATTCCTGCATTAATAAGAATCGTTTATTAAAAAATAAATCTGTTTCCTAATATGGTCAATTTCATTATTCCATTTTATTTATGAAATGACGTCGATATATTGCTATCCAATCAAATGACATCATTTCAACCGGTGTAAGACGATTTCTGTTCCATTTTAGTTCTTCATATTTTAGTTTCCTTAAAGTGCAAGAGGGCCCACCAAATTATAGAAACAAGAGACAACACAATGGCGTTTCATTCTATATTAATAAATAAGCTTTATTTGTTATCTTTGTTAGTAGTGTTTGTAGAAGAGAGAAACGGGTTAGTAGGTTGAAGTGTTATTGTGTAGAGATAGAATTAATGTAATGTCGGCTTGTTGAAGGAGAGAATAGTTTAGTCCTCACGTGTTTATAGCTAGTAATCACCAGAACAAAGGAAACCGATTAAAGGAGAAAGAGAGGGCAAAGGTATTCAGTGTGTTGCCGTGTTGTCGAGAGAATGTGTGCGTGTCGACGAGTAGTCCTGTAGAATGATAAAGTTTGTGAGGGTACGGCACGTGGAAATAAATGGTAACTAGAAGAGAGCCATAGCTAGCTTGTAGTACTCACGTTCAGCCTGGGGCGAAAGCCACGGGCTAATGTCCGCTGCCCGGTAGGGTCAGGTTGAAAGAGGGTTAATAGTTTCAGATTTCGCCTTTTGTGGGGTAGGCGTTTCTGCATCACTCTTTGGGAAAGAAGAAGGAAAGGATGGCCAGCGCATTTGTATACGCGAAGGGCATCTTGGGAAGGCAGAGCATGATGGGAGAAGCTATTTTTTTTCCTGTCTCATCCTTTTTTTTCTAGATAGGAGGATATAAAAGCAGGGAAAAATTCCCTGGGGGAGCAAAGAGAAAAGAGTCGTGAACATCTTCTCTTGAAAAGAATTTTGTATTGCTGACGTTCGGATTGTGCGGTATGACATTGGTGGCGAGAGGCCAGGTGTGGTCGATTGGAAAAGAAGAGGGCAGAAACGTGCTGTTGTCGAGAGAGTGACTCCCTCCTTCCCAAACCCCAGAACCGAATCCTGATTATAACGCTAGACCTTTTATATACTCTGTCACGTGATTGAGAGATGGCTTGCGATTGGACAAGCCAGAGAGAAAATGGATTTCAAATCTCGAGTCGTGAGAAGTAGCTCCTGCCCGTGATGTAGTGGGTGTCAGCTGCTACACCAGGCTGATCGTTCTTTAACTTAAGTGATCTAATGGGAATCGGTATGTCAACGTGATTATGCCGTATAATAAAACATGATCATGTATTATTGAAATGTGTGTTATCAGCTGATATTTAGGCAATCAATGCCCTGGAAAAATCCCTTCTGATTAATTGCAAGAAAAAATAAATTTTTCAACCACTTTATTTAATTTAACAAAGTTTTAACATCATAAAAAGCGACGTTAATTGCAGAAGACTGGTTAATTATTCAACTACTTTTTATATTTGAAGAAGGGAAATTGGCGTTTATAAAGTTCGAGACGATTATCCAAGGGGGATAATCAGCAATTGATGAAGCAAAAATAAGCAATTTTTTTTTTTTTTTGCAAAAGTTAATTTGGGATGCTGAAATAATCCATCGAATTTCCAGGACTATGATTTCATAGAGGCGAGGGCTTGTTTTTTCATTTTTTTTTTTTTGTGTTACTTATAATTGTTTCATGGTTCGATGGATTATTTAAGCATTGTAAATAATCTCTTACAAAAAAAGAAAAAATGCTTATTTTTTTCTTAGTCGATGGTAGTTATCTCCCCTTGGATAATCATCTCGACCTCCATAATCTTCTACAACATGCTGGCTTAAAGATGCATAATGACAGCTCTTCAACGCTATATTGAAATTGAGTAATTTTCTTTTCTTTTTTTTTATTAAAATTCTAATTGATGAATTTTCGTGATTTTTTGTGGACATAAATGCTTTTGCGTGATATGTAATTTTT
>NC_136508.1:93943955-93991455 GCF_053919585.1 Euprymna scolopes | reverse complement strand
ACAACTAGTTTATTATATTCAAAACATCACATCAAAATACTAGGGTCTTTGGCCTTTTTTTCTCTATTTCTACAGCATATGTTTTAGATGGCCTCCATTTAGCTCCGTGCATTTCTTGAGGCGCAGCATGTAGTTGTCCATGACGTTCTTACAGACCGAATTGGTAATGGCTCTCATCTCCTCCCTGATGGCTTCCTTGAGTTCCGTGATGGTTCTGGGTTTCCCTGCGTAGACTCTGTCCTTAAGATAGCCCCAAAGAAAAAATCTGTGGGGTTTAGGTCCGGGCTATGGAGTGCCCACTCAAGGTCAGTCTTGAGACTGATCACTCGGCCTCCGAAGTTCTCTTTCAGCCAATCTCGGGACAGGTTTGAGGTGTGAGAACTTGCTCCGTCCTGCTGGAACCAAAATTTGTTCATAAGCGACGGGTAGATGGTCTGGAGCTCATCTTGAAGGTTTTGAGGACCTCCACATACCGCTCCTTGGTGACTGTCACTGCTGCGCCAGATTCTTTGATGAAGATTGGTCCGATGATGCCTCTGGCCAAGATTGCAGCCCACACCGTGCACTTAGGAGAGTGCAGGGCTTGGTGGCTACTTCATTGGGTCTAGAGGACCCCCAGAAGACATTTGTCTAGGAGTTCGCCTTTCCATCAAGATGGAAGTGGGCTTCATCTGAGGTCCAAAGGAGGGTAAGGAAACTTGGTGTCTCCTCAATCTTCTCGAGCATCTTGACTGCCATAGCCCTCCTCTGTTTCTTGTCTGAGGTTGTAAGGGTCTGTCTGCAGCGTCTGTATTCTGTATGGGTAAGCCCTGATATCGTTCACCAGTACTCTCCTGCAAGTCTCACGGGACATACCGAGGGACTGACTTCACTTACGCTGTTCGCTTCTTGGGACGTCCCGAGTGGCTTGGATGGTTCTCTCTGGCAGCATTGAGGTTCTCCACGGTCCCATACTTCTCGAAGTGGTCCACCCAGTTCTAAATTCTGCTTTTGGATGGAGCCTTTTTACATTCGAACTGACGCATGAAACTGTCCTGGGTTTTCTTAAACGAGCCGGTCTTATAGTAAAATTTAACACAGTGTATTCTTTGTCCCAGCTCCCACTGGGGTCTTGGTGTACTCACGGTCGTTGATTCTGCCATGTTCTGTAAAATCGGTGAATAAATAAAGGAAATATCACATAATGTGTACACGGGGCCCGTTTTTTTGGGTCACCTTATATATATATATATATATATATATATATATATATATATATTCTTTTTTAAATTTTTTTCGCCACTTAGCTGTAAGGGGCTATTATTTGAGACCATGCCTAGGAAAGATTACCAAGATTTTGGTTTACATTACATTTAAACTTCTGCATATCATTACAGTCAGGGAAACAGGTAGCAGGAAGGGAATTCCAAGTTCTAGCTGTTTGAGGGAAGAAACAATTAAAGTAGAAGGCTTTCTGACATTTAGGGACCTCATTAGTGAAGGAGTGAGATTTTGTTGCTAATCGGGTTTACGTTAAGGGAACATACGTGCAACGAGTTCATCAGAGCATATTCCATTTGTAAAACATGCACAGAGATGGGACAGAGGTTGGAGCTTAGTTGACAAAGTGGGACCTATTAGATTGTAGACTCTTTTTGGACCCTATCCAAGAGGGAGAGGCTAGTGGTAGATGCACCAGCCCTGATGTGGCAAGAATACTCCATGCATACGAATGGTGGGTTTGTAGAGGTACAGGATACTTTCAGGTGTGAGTAGTTTTCTAGCTCGATAGCGGGAACCCACATTCTTTGCAGCAGCCTTCGTAATGCCCTCAGTGTATTTGCCCATGAATGTTAAGCCAAAGAGTTTGAAGGAAGAATTCTCAGTTAGGGTGTAATTTGTCATGGATATCGGTAGTTGGAGGTGTCTTGTAATTGTTAAAGGATAGCTGCTTAGTCTTATTAGCATTAAATGTTACCATCCATTTACGGCCCGATGGAGATTATTTCTTAACGATTCTGCCATTGTTTTGAATTTACATACATCCATTCTTCTCTCATGCCGTTTATAGAGCATTGTATCATCAGCAAATATACCATCTTGGACACTATATTATCAGGGAGGTCATTTATAAATATCAGGAATAATAGTGGTTCAAGGACCGACTCCTGAGGCACTCTCACATGCTGCTTGGAGGTACGTCCATCAATGTCCATTTGGATGGTGCTATTGTCTAAGAAGGAACTAATTGTATTTAGCATACGTCTAGTTATACCATACGATTTAATTTCATTAGCAGCCTTTTGTGCCAAACTTTGTCAAAGGCCTTTTTAATATATCAAGGGTTACATCTCTGGCTTCTGCCCGCCTTATCTAGTGCAGGTATATGCATTCAGAGACGACTGTTAAAATATCTGCAGTAGAACGACATTGCCAAAATCCATAATGTTTGTCAGAGAGATTTGCTTTTGCAAGGTGATGAACTAGTGCTTAATTAAGTAAGGTTTCAAAGATTTTAGCAGAGGGGGAGGAGACTGATTGGTTGATAATTCAGAGGGTCAGTCCTTTCACTAGAATTGTTGCACACTTGTACAACAAAGGCTATCTTCCAGCTATTAGGGAAGCAAGATTCAACAAAAAAGCTTGAAAAGTATGGGGGCTAGCTCATATATATATATATATATATATATATATATATATATATATATATATATATATATATATATATAATAAAGAATGGAAATGATGTTCCAATATAATGGAAATAAAAATATAAATAAAAGAAAGTTGGACAGTGTCCAAGTGAAAAAAGGAAAATTATTTAGATAGGTCAGTCAGCAGTTATCTTCAGGAGAAGATTGTCAGTGTCCAGTGGTTAGGAACAAGAGAGAGAGAGAGGTATCTTTATTTGATGCTTCCTGGGTTCTCTCTGCTTATCGACTATGATTCTCATAGAAACCGAAGATCTACAGGGTTCAGATGAAATCAATGTACCCATCAAGCTGATTGATCAGTCTGTAGCCAAATCATATAGCAGGGACGTTTCTCAGTGAGAGAAAATACCTTCTTAGTCATAACTGCTATACCATTCTCTTATCTAAGTAATAAAACCGTGTACTTTTTCTTTTATTACAACTCAGGTATTTTTTTTTGGTGGGGGGGGGCGTGGCTCTTTTATAAAACATCCCATTTGTTGTTTCTTAAATTTTTCAAAGCATTTATATAAAAGGTTATTTTTTGTTATATAAAAGGTTATATTTTGTTAGTTGGTTTCTTCCTTTTGTGTTTAGGTTTAGTGCTAGGATCACTTCATTGAGATTGATAAAATTCCTCCTTTTCTTTACCGTATTAAATACAGAATAAACGCCATTGTGGAATGCACCAAAGAACGCTGAACTGCTATATGTGTAAGTTTATAATACAGTGAGAAATATAAAACAATTTTATGCAAATACTCAATGACATGAATGGCCTCTAATCTCTTGACTGAGTAATAAGACTTTGAACGCAGACCCCACAATATTACTGGTATTAATAAATTAAAAATAAAATAAAACGTATTTCCTTTTTATAAATGTTAAGTGCAAATGTAGGCTCCACAATATAATTGGTATAAATTCAAAATAAATTTATTAAAAAAAAAAACTACGTTGATGCACAAATTTGTTCTGAATATTGGATGGATGGGGGCATTTTTTTGTTTGATACTTTTTATACAAGGATTGAACCTCAGTGTATGACAATGCCGCAAAATGAAAAAATTGAATGCCAACCACGATAAACGCCATTTTCAAAATTGTTAAACGAAAAGTGTTGCCCTCTATCACTCTAGCACATACCAAAAATGCTTTCTTAAAATAGTGTTGACGATTGTCAAACGGTTTTCGACCAGACGGAAAAGGGCAAAAAAAAAGAAAAAAAAGAAAAAAAGTCAAGTCAACAAATACCTGTTATCAAAGGCAATAAAGGTTATTCTTTTACTTACCTGCATATTTTTTGTGCTTAAAAGTATTTTAAAGTAGCTTTATTTACATTTATTTTTTCCGTAAGAGTTAGGTACAAAAATATGAAAAACGCAATAAAATTTATTTTTCTACTTAAGTTGATAGAGAAAATGACAAAAATGAGAACAAAAATATTCAGCTTTTAGAATAGTTTGCCGAGTCTCTGCCCGCCATTTTTTATTTTTAATCTAACGTAATATATTTTGTTGAACAATTGAATTAAAAATGACTTTAAAAACCGTAAAGCACAGACAAATAATAATAATAATAATAATAATAATAATAATAATAATAATAATAATAATAATAATAATAATAATAATTCTGGTAAATAGAAAAGTAACTTTTATTGCCTTTGGTAACACTTTTTTTTTCATCCTTTTTCATCTGTTGGGAAACGATTAACAATCGCCATGATCTTATATTTGCCGAACATTCTTACTCTGGTCAAATTTTAGATGCAAAAAATTTAGCATTGTAAAGTCCACAGATTCGAAAAAGTAATTCAAAACCAAATATGTAACAAATAAATCTTATCAAAGGTAAGATATGTTACTCTTCTACCTATTTGGAAAAGTTTTAAGTCGTTTTACTCCCGTTGTAAAAAATTTGTTGTAAAAAAAAAAGAAAAAAAAAAGAAGCCTTCCCAACCCGTCTTTTTCTTTTTTTTTCTATCTTTCATAATTATTACCGCACAAAGATCTTTCTTTGTAGCCGAGAGCAAAATCTTAGCAGCAGAAATAAAATAAAAGTGTTTGTTTGTTTCTATCCAGCAAGTCTTTTTTCTTCTCACTTTTGTTCCTTTTCTTTATCTTTGTATTGATAACGTTTTTATACGTCGAAGTGAGCTTCATTGGAAATGATGATAATTTTGACACCTTTAAGACGTTTATTCGATTCAAAAAACATATAGTGTCGAGCATTAGGTGAAAACAAAAAATAGCCGCGAATTGACACCTAAATATTTGAAGTCTTGAAAATTACTTATATAAAATAATGTTAGAAAGCCACCCCAATATATGTTACTGCGACATATATTGAGTGGGGTTCTAACATTATTTTGTTTTATTTTTAAGTGATTTTCAAGACTTCAAATATTACGGTGTTAATTCGCAGCTATTTTTCTTGTGCTCACCTCACGCTCAACACTATATGTTTTTCGAACGTTTTAAAATGAGTCAAACCACTAAAAACTTTTCCAGATAGGTAGAGGAGTAACTTTACTTGCCTTTGGTAACGTTTATTGGTTCCCTGACATAGGAAGGATTGAACCTAGTAATTTACTCCCGTTAGTGCGTTCACCTGATAGACGGACGGACGGACGAACAGGAATGAGTTGTTTGCACTTTTCTTAATAACTTGGATTAAAAAATTTTTTTACACAAACATTAGTGATGGTGAAAATAAAGTTTTGCCAGAATGAATTTTCCGGGATAACTTTGGTAGCCCCCCCCCCACCAAGTTTGTTATACATTTATTTTTCTGGTCACTTTTTTTTTTGTACTTCTTTGGATTGTAAAACAAACCTTAAAGCCTAATATTCATCAATAAATAATAATAATAATAATAATAATAATAATAATAATAATAATAATAATAATAATAAAAAAAGAATGGAATTATCGTGTTTTGTATTTTAACTCGTCAAATAGCAAACTTATTTCATTCTGAAAAACCTTTCAAGACAAAAAAAAGAAACAAACAAAAAAGAGAAAGAAACAAAAGAAACAAAAAAATGAAACAAAAAAGAGAAAGAAAAGAAACAAAAAAGAGAAAGAAACAAAAAAAGAAACAAAAAAGAGAACGAAACAAAAAAGAAACAAAAAAGAGAAAGAAACAAAAAAAGAAACAAAAAAGAGAAAGAAACAAAAAAGAAACAAAAAAAGAGAACGAAACAAAAAAGAAACAAAAAGAGAAAGAAACAAAAAAGAGAAAGAAAAAAGAAACAAACAAACAAAAAAGAAAGAATTATATTTACTATTATTTTCACGTTTAAAAACAATTTTATAAAATTATTTTGATTTTCTTTATTCAAATAAAGGAATTGTTTCTTTTTCGTTTTTATTTTATTTTTTATTGTCCAACAGGATTTTTTTTTATGAACACATCATCTTACAAAAGTCTAAATAAAAATGATGAAAAATTTCACGTTGAACATCAAAGACATCTCCTTCCAGACCGAAAACGGAATGGTCGAAATTATTATACGTATAATAAAACATTTATTCATTGATTTATACGTAAATTATCACCTTTCACACCCATAAAAAATGAGATCATCCAACCGCCAAAGATGAAATGCAATGCAAAGTAATTCAAAATCAACTGAAGTCGTTAAGTTAAAAATAAACCCATCTTTATCCATTTTAAAATGAATTATTCCAAAATCGAATTTTGTCAAGTCGATATTAGCAATTTTCAAAACCCAATTAAATTGCAATTAAAAAAAGTTTTAATGTAATAAATTGCTACAATTTAAAATGTAGCACGTTTTTAAAAGTGCCATTAATTTAATTTATTTAAAGACTATTTAGCTAAATAATTATTTTTATGGCAAGAAGAAAGAAAATATTTATTAAAAAATATTCAAATTGCTATGACTTTTAACAAATAAAAACGAGACATATTTGGATTTCTGGAAATAAAAGTGCATTCGTTTATTGCTTAGTATAATTAAGGGGAGATAACTTGCATACAGTCCAAGGGTGATCATTTCGGATGATGCTTATTATTATTATTATTATTATTATTATTATTATTATTATTATTATTATTATTTGTTGTTGTGGCGGTGGGTGGGGGAGGAGGGGGATTGCTAACATCCACTTCCATATATAATGAACTATTCTGAGGTGCATATCAACAGCGATTATGCTAGTCTCAAAGAGTACATAAATAACTGTAATACGAGTACAGCCGGGCCGTTCCCCGTATACATTACCCAACTTGTAACTGCCTATTGCATAGTTAACATACACGAATAAACCCTTTTATATTTATATGTTAACTGTTCGCCTTATTATGAAATACATTTAAATAACTTATTATTATTATTATTATTATTATTATTATTATTGCAATATTTTTTATGCCTATGCATTAAAAATCAGTTTGAGAAAATTATTATGATTTTATATCTTTAAATGTTAATTTTCTATTTTTGCGCTTTTATTTTTTGACAAGATTTTTGTGACCACATCATCTGACGTATTTAAAAAAAAATTGTGACTACGGCGTATTAAAAAAAATGTGACCTATCTGACATATAAAAAAAATGTGTCGTCTTTAAATTTGTTTAAACGTGTTTTAAACGTATTTTAAAAAAACGTATTTTAGACATATTTTAAATTTATTTAAACGTATTTAAATTTGATGTATTTAAAACTGTGACGTATTTTTTTTAAAAATGTGACCACTTCATATGACGTATTAAAAAATTGTGACGTATTCAAATTTGCCTAAGCGTATTTTAAACGCATTTTAAAAACGTATTTTACAAACGTATTTTAAACGTATTTTAAACTATTTAAACGTATTTAAATTTGACGTATCTAAAATTCTGACATATTTTCAAGAATGTGATCACATCATCTGGCGTATTATAGAAAATGTAAAAAAAAAAAAAAAAAAAAAAAAAAAAAGATGAAAGAATTTCATGTTAAAGCTGTTTTCTTCTTTCCAGATTCAACACCGATTGGTCGAAATTATTGAACATTCTTTTTTACTCGTGTGCTTTTTCTGGCAATTAGTAACCAATCAAATATCGTCGTTTTTCTCTGCTGTTTTCTGATTGGTTAATTCATAATAAGGTTTCCAGTCCGTGTTGGGTTACTTTCTTTGGGTCCTTGCTGCATTTCTGCACAGGTAAGTATTTATTATAGCCAGAAAAAGCTGAAAGAAAAGAGAAAAATGAGAGATTGAAAAAAAATTATTATTTAAAATAATTGGAAATGGGTTAAAAGTATAAATATAGCAATATATACTCGTATTCACATTGAAAGGCCAAATATTATAAGAAAGAACAAATATCAGGGTCGTAGACACAAGCTTATGCATAAGCAATAAATAAGTAAATATTATTTTGTATTGCTTGTCTCTGAGAGTCTATGCGACTGCTATCAGAAAACGTGACCCATAGAAATGAGTTAAGAGTATAAATATAATAATATTTTGATGCGAGTATGTGATAATATGGTGAACAACGGTATTTTCCATATAAGGTTAAAATAAATCAGAAGGTGGAAAATTCTGTTTATAGGTTAAATGTTAAGAATTATTATGTTCATCCCTATGTTATAATAAGTAAGCTTGGGGAAAGCCAGTGTTCTCTTCCGACAGGAATTACAAAAAATTAAAGAGCGTGTATAAATATTAGAAATCAAAATGATAAAATATGTATAGAATATAAATTACAAGAAATCTCGTTATATAAAATGTGTGTGTGTGTGTGTGTGGTGTGTGTATGTGTGTGGCGCACTGGAAATCTAAGGAGACTTGTCACTCAGATTCCAAGGAACACCACAGTGAGTGATCGTTAGTGATGGCCTGTGAGAGAACTTCTGGTGAGTGAACAAAACACAAGAAGAGATTGAGATCATACAACGAACAGTCATGATAAAAACAATAAAATCGTTACAAAAATGCTTGGATGCAGAAACCACCCTTGGCATGATCAACACACCAAACTTGCTATAGATAATTTTTACTTATATATAAAAGGCACTGTGTGTGTGCGCGCGTGTGTGTGTGTGTGTGTGTGTGTGTGTGTGTGCAGAACGGACTCTATCGAACTACTCTTCTCAATTTTTGGCCAACAGAATTGAAACTTGATATATAGAGGATTCAGACCTGTGGAACAAAGTCGATTTGGTTTTTAGCCGATAAAAATAGCTGCTAAGGAGTCAAAATGAAAAAAAATTGGAACTTGGCAACAGATTTGATGTACGTGTTCCATTTAAGAATCTTGTCAAAACATGAGGCCTCCCCAAGACAAGAGCCATTCATTTCAATTGATGCCAGATAGGGGATCAGAACTATCAGAAAGATCACTTATTAAGGCCCAGAGACCACTCGAGGATAAGGGTTATTAGTTATGAGATTATAACGTAGTCATCATAAGTAGTGGAGCTTTTGTAAATTGGATTATTTAGAGGGACGCTTCCTCAAGAACTTGTTTACATTGGACTTGAAGACAGTCAAATTGTAGTCAGCTGGAAAGCAGGAAAATGGAAGAGAGTTCCACAGGCGTGCAGTTCTAAGAAAGAAGTTTTGTGTGCGTCTCTGTTGCCTTTGCTATAAATAGAAACTGTAAATCAATACATGTGCCCTCGGCCACCACCAAATCGAGAGTCGGCATGGCAACAATAAGTGGATAGAGGAGAAGGAAATGGATAGCACAAACATATTATCAACATTCTCCTAAAGTGTTAGAAAAAGGAAATAAGTTGATCAGCAGAACAAAGTTCTAGGAAGTGATGATACTAGAAAGATAATAGTTGTTCACCAAGGCACACAAAAGGAAGCTGAAATAAGATTGTTAATCAAGGTGTGACAGTTACTGGGATGAAGGACCAGACATAGAAGTCAATTTAATTAGACTTAGTTTACAGATAATTTTAGGAGTGGGGGGGGGGTGAATTTTGCGATAGTTAACGATAACAAGGGCCAGTTAACGTCACATATTATAAATATTTTAGAAAAAATATCTCAGTGTTTTATTTTATGTTTTTATTTTTTATTCATTGTTTTTATTTTTTAATTTTTACATTTCTGTTATGGGCAAGCGTCACAAGTGTTCCTTTATATTTTTTTAAATTCTGAAATATTTTCTAATGATTTTATAATATCATAGAGGATAAGGAAATGCCAAAACCTAAATACAAAACATTGGAAGTACAGAATTAACCCTTTCTCATATTAACTCAGAAAAGGAGAAGGAAGCTAGGTTACGGATATAAGGGAATGTGACATCTAGCTTAGGATACATTAAGATGGAAATTAAACACGGTGAGTTATATCCTGAAGAAGGTCACAGTTTAACTTAACCAAAATGCTGTGCCAATAACATTCCAAAAGAGAACAGTAGTCCGAAGAATCCAAATTATACGGACAATTCAGAAATGAACAGCTACAGCCGGAACTGGAATACACCCTACTAAAGCCGGATTGTCACAGCTGGTGAATTTCGAAAATGCAATTTGAACGTGAGGACATATTACAAGAACGATATGCAATAAAATTCTGTTTTAAACTTGAAAAAATTGCCACAGAAACACATAAAATGCTTCCGACTGCTTTTGGACCATCAGTTTTTGAGTGGCATAAGAGATTCAAGGAAGGCAAGGAGTCTGTGAGAAATGATGAGAGGTGTTGGAGGAGTAAGGAAGTCAGAACACCAGAGTTGATTGGCCAAATAAAGAATTTCATAGGTAATGGCCACTGTGTTTCTATAGAAACAAATAATGTACAGTTTGATGTCAGTGTAGGAACTGTATACACAATTATTTGCAAGGAACTGAAGATGCGGAAGATTTGCACAAAGTTTGTCTCAGGAATGCTCAGAGAAGATCACAAACTATTGAATCAAGATCGTTCCTCACCCTCCTTATAGTCCAGACCTTGCTCCCTGTGACTTTTGGTTATTCCCTAAGCTCAAGGAAAATCTTAGAGGCTGCCGTTATGAGACAATTAAGGAGAGGAAAGAGGCTGTGTTGAGGGTCAGTCACATTGCTAAGGTTACTGCAAAGAAGGTGGACTCTCTCTATCACACCTGCGAGTATCCCATATCTCTACAATTCACCCATGCATGGAGTATTGTTGCCACATCTGTGCTGCTGCTTCTACCACTAGTCCTTCGCTCTTAGAGTTCAGAAAGAGTTTCCAATCTAACAGGTCCTGCACTGTCAATCAAACTCTAACCTCTGTCCCATCACCGCAATGTTGCATCCCTGTACCTATTTTACAAGTGTTCTAATGGGATGTGCTCTGACAAACTCGTAGCACTTATGCCCTCCCGATGTAAATACTACCGACTAACCTGGCAAACAACAAAATCACACCCCTGCATGGTAGGTTTCTTCTCTGGAACTGCTAGACGTTTTTTTTTTTTTTCTACTCATGTTCACCCCTTACAAAGCATATCGCCACTTGGACGTAAGGGGCTTCTATTTGGGGCCATGTCTACGAAAGATTAACAAGATATTTGTTTATGTTACATTTAAACTTCTGCATATCAGTACAGTCAGGGAAGCAGGCAGCAGGAAGGGAATTCCAAAGTCTAGCTGTTTGAGGGAAGAAACTATTAGAATAGAAAGCTTTCGGGCATTTAGGGACACTAATAGTTTGGACTTTATCTAAGAGGGAGAGACTAGTGGCAGATGCACCAGCCCAGATGTTGAAACAATACTGCATGCATGCGCAAATGGTGGCCTTGTAGAGGTACAGGATACTCCCAGGAGTGAGTAGTCTTTTAGCACAATAGAGGGAACCCACCTTCTTTGCAGCAGACTTTGCAATGTCCTCTATGTATTTGTTCCAGTTCATGTTGCCTGCAAATGTTAGGTCGAGGAGTTTGAAGGAAGAATTCTCAGGTAGGGTGCTATTTGTCATGAATAAAGGGGGTTGGAGAGGCGTCTTGTAATTGTTAAAGGAGAGCAGCTTAGTTTTACTGGCATTAAATGTTACCATACATTTGCGGCCCCATTTCACTTTGGAATTCCCTCTTGGTTTCCTGCTTCTCTGACTGTGCTGACATGCAGAAGTTTAAATGTAATGTGAACAAACATCTCGCTGTCTGTAGACATGTTCCTAAATAGTGGTCTCTTATGTCCAAATGGCACTGTGCCTTTTTTTTGGGGGGGGGGTGAATAAGAGTAAAGAAAGAAAAATGCTGTTGTCTTTGGATATTGATTGAAATCTCAGTTTCCTTCAGCATTCATTGGATCAAGGAGGAGCAAGTAATTTAATTTTCTAATTAAATTACTCGTCTAATTTTCTTATTAAATTACTACACAAATATGAAGAAATAATTGGATGAAAAGGATTTTTACCAAATATGGACATACATTGAAGTATATTTAATTTCCTAATTAAACTATTTTTAAACAAAATTTATAAAAGACTTATTTTCAGTATTTTACGGTGTAGCATTTTTGCTTCCAATAAATAATCAATTGATAGTAAATAAAAAATGATAAATGTTTAAGCCACAGCATCCAGTGGTCTCCATATACATTTACATCATGGATGACTATTTAATTATGAAGGCTTTCTAGCAAAATGACTGAATTCAGCAAATAGTTGATATGTTGAGAAGTTTGTGGGTAGATAAAGAACAAAAACTTGGATTTATAAAACAAAAACATTTTTTTTTATTTTTTTTTTTACAAAGGCATCACCACATTATCAAGGCCCAGAGGCCAATTAAGGATAAGGGTTAAAGAGTGTACAGTAGAAATTGGTCAATATAGTAATCATTAGTAATGAAAATTTGGCAAATTTAATAACCTATATGGAACGGCCCATCAAGAACTTATTTACTTTAGACTTGAACACAACCATATTGTAGTCAGCCGGAAAGCAGGAAAACGGAAGACAATTCCACAGGCGTGCAGTTCTAAGAAAGAAGCTTTGTTCATGGAATCTACGTTTAGGTTTAGGCACAGATAAAGAGTGGGGGAAATTATTGATAGTGTTTACAGCTAGACGAGTGTTTCTTGTGAAAGTTTGGCGAGGGGGGACCATAGATTGAAGCTCAGTTGAACACTTTCCATGAAAATAACGATACATCAGAGACAAACTCGCAACATCTCTTCTGTGAGATAGAGGTTGCAAGGAGGAGAAAAGGACATCTCCTACGAGGCTACGAAGTCTATTTTGAACTCTATCAAGGCAGGACAAGTCCTTTCTAGCAGCTCCTGCCCAGATGTGGCAACAGTATTCCATCCTTGGACGTACCTGGCTCTTATATAGATAGAGAATAGCATCAGCAGTGAGATATCTACTGGATCGATAGAAAGATCCCACCATTTTTCCAGCGGCCTTGGCAACAGATTTGATATACGTGTTCCATTTAAGATCAGGAGTAATGGTCAAGCCAAGAAGCTTGTCAAAACTTGAGGCCCCCTGAAGACGAGAGCCATTCATTTCAATTGATGACAAATGTGGATTAGAATGTTGATGATGTAAAGAAAGAAGCTTGGTTTTAGATGCATTAAAAGTAACCAGCCACTCCTTTCCCCATTGTACTACGTGCTCAAGATCAGAGGAGAGAGAATTGGAGAGAACTTGGTCGTTTACTGTCTTAGATGTGGTACCATAAATGGTAGTGTCGTCAGCATAAATGTCTACAAATGATGTAAGGATATGATTTGGAAGATCATTAATGTAGATCAGGAAAAGAGTTGGGCCCAGGATGGATCCCTGAGGGACACCGGCATTAATACTGTGAGCTTCTGATTTTTGCCCCTCAACTACTACTCTTATGAATCCAACCTTAATCGCCCTTCAGTGAGCATTGTCTGAAGATAGTGGTTTCAATCCCACCCAAAGTAAGCTAGAGGATTAGTTGGCCAAAACGTAGTGAGACAACAACAACTATGGAAGGCGGTAATTACTGCATTAGTAGATGACGATACGCAAACTTTCATGTAATGTTAAAATGCTACAATACTGAAGCAAGTTCCATAAATCAATGCCTTCGATCTGTCTTGAAAGACAAAGGATACCCCCTGTAGAGGCAGCTGAAATTGTGAGGCAAGGGTTGTGCAATACTCAACCACACCTCTTCTGAATCTTCACTGTTTTAGTCCAGTGGCAAGGAGAAGTCCAGAACGACTGGAAACAAATGCTGAGATAAGCGGAGAGCACATACAGCACCTAGAAGTCCCAAATGGTCACCCATTTAGTACTGTCTAGGTTCAATGTTGGTTAACTTCATAATCCAGTGGGAACCGGTGTGTCAACATAATTATGCCATACATAAGTTCCATAATATCGCGACTAATTTACCAATTATGCAAAATGTACCTAAATTTGGATTTTTCCAGTGATCACGACAAAACATTGAAACACAGAATCGGGCTGGGTTGGGTGGCTTTCCAAAAAACACACCGCCATTCTAAAATCAAAAAAGGGTTCCGATAACTGTTAAAGTAAAAGTTTATTTAATTTATATCCTCCTACGTTGACGCCCGATCGAGAAAACAATAGAATGTCTTTACACATACACGTGCGGGTGACGATCTTTCATTCTTTTAATTGTCACTTTTCCATACATGGGCCATGATCCTTTCAAGGTTGTTGATCTTCTGTTTAATTTAAGACTTATCTATGCGGTTTATCACTTGAAGAAGGCCAGAGGATGAGTTGGCCGAAACGTGGTGAAACAACAACTGTGACGATGAGAATAACAGTCCGCAAAAAAAGAATGAATGCACAAATTACTCAAAGGATTCCAATGAAAATAATAATAGGTCGTGAGTGGTAAAACACAAATATGAAGAATTAATTGGATGAAAACTACTTTTACTAAATATGGATAGATTGAAAAAAGAATTGTTAATTTGATTAACAATTCCATGGATAGCATTTTCCGTTGGGGAGTGTACTCTGCACTGAAGAACTAAATATGCGTTATGCCAAACTATATCTAGATATTAATAAGATTATATAAGACATGTGTATTTCTTGCGTGAACGTCAAATTTTTTTTTTTTTACATGGGGGTCACCACTTATCAAGGCCCGAAGGCCACTCAAGGATAAGGATTATTGTGTGTACAGTAATCAATGAGATAGTATTGTAGTAATCATTAGTATTGGGGGTTTTGATAGAGTGTCTTACTTATGGGGGCGGTTTGTCAGGAGTTTGTTTATGTTGAACTTGAAGACGTCCAAATTGTAGTCAGGTGGGAAACAGGCAAGCGGCAGAGAGTTCCACTGGCGTGCAGTTCTAAGAAAGAAGCTTTGCTCATGGAATCTACGCTTGGATTTAGACAAAAATAAAGAGTGGGGGAAATTATTGACAGTAGTTTCAGCCAGACGGGTGTTTCTAATGAAAGATTGGCGAGAGGGGGGGCGAGGATTGGAGCTCAGACGAGCACCTGCCATGGAAATGACAATAAAACAAAGACAGGCTCGCAACGTCTCTTCTGTGGGAGAGAGGTTGCAGGTTAGAGAAAAAGGGCATCCCCCACTAAACCACGAAGTCTATTTTGTACTCTGTCAAGGCAGGATAGGCTGTTTTTAGCAACTCCTGCCCAGATGTGGCAGCAGTACTCCATCCTTGGACGTTCTTGGCTTTTCTGTTCTTCAGATGCTGCACTTCTATTTCTTGTTCTCTATCGGTGGAGGAGAAATCCTTCACGACTGAGACAATTTTTATTTTTGTACCTTTTCTCCACGTTAAAAAACGACCCTGGTGTCTAACTTAACTCAGTCCCGTGGGGAGGCATAGTAAATAGGTACAACCACTAGGTAGTGCTCAGTATTGATTAAAGCAAAGGAGCACGTTTTGTGTATATCACTGAAAAGGTGATAAACAAAAGCATTCATTTTTGCAAGTCAACTATTTTTGGTACAAATGAACTTCACTCTGTAACTGACTTGTCCACCAAATTTCAAGCATAAATGTTCAACATTCTTTGTTTTATCGTAAGATTACACGTACAACTTGATGTGACATGCAAAACACTCTTCTTTTGGCATTTCCCTGATTTGGGTTGTGATGGTCATCCTAAGTTGAGAAATAATGTGATTGTTATGATATAGCATAGTACATATGAGTGCATGGGAGAATATCAGCAGCAGCAAAGGATGGCTGGCTTGTGAAGAGATTAGCAGCAACAGTAGCCGGAAAAATGCGCATATGCAAATTAGGAAGTGTGTTCACAAAGAAAAAGGAGAAAACTACACCACATGGTGGGAGAAGGAAAGTTGACGTCAAAGAAAATAGACGTGTAAAGTCAAGGACAAGAATGGGCCAGCTGTGGCCGGCATGTGGTCGGAAGAAAGAGAAACGTGAGCCAGGCTAGATGAATATGTGACAGCGAGGAACTTTTTAAGTAGTGTCGAGACGGGAGAGTAATGTGTAATAAAAATATTGTTAAAATAAAAATGCCGATTCAGATTTTTATTTATTTCTTTCCTCTTGTTTATGGTAACATTACAGTGATAGACATTTTCTTTGGGATGCTCTATAGATAAAAACTGCAGAGTTAAAGGCCCAATGAGTATGAAGCCGATTGAGGATCACATCTACTGATGAGACAATCACCAAAGTGTCCCCACATATCATTAAACAGTGATAAAACAAAGACTGTTACGTATTCATGACTGAAACTTGGTGGGCAAGTCAGGCAGATAATGAAGTTTATTTGTACGAAATATGATTGATCGTAGAAAGGATCGTGAATTTTATTAATGATTGCATGGGCGGCATTTTCTTTTTTTTTTTTAAAGGGCGATCACCCTGTCCTTCAAAAAGTTAAAATTCCTTTATTTTCTTTGTTTTGCTTCAAAATCATTGGCAGATGTGAAAATTTCACAGAAAAACGGTGGGGATTACATCATTCTTTTGGTCAAGATCAAAGTGTAGTATCTGTTCTTCAGATGCTGCACTTCGTTTTCTTGTTATCTTTCGGTGGAGGAGAAATCCTTCACGACTGAGACAATTTTTATTTTTGTACCTTTTCTCCACGTTAAAAAACGACCCTGGTGTCTAACTCTGTCCTGTGGGGAGGCATAGTAAATAGGTACATCATTCTTTTTTATATAAAAAATATATTCTTTCATGTTAGCACAGGTGTTAAAACAAAAAAAAAAATATTTATAAAACTGTAAAAAACAAAAGTTTTTTCAGAGTTGTGTTTTCCTTGTGCAGGGTTCTACGGACAAACTTATCTTTAGTTAACTTTTGACAACTAAATATTTTCGTTTACTAGCCAAATAGAAACGTTACTAGCCAAACTCACATGATTTTTAGAATATGACATCTTGGTTCTGTGACGAGTATGTACATCATAAAGATTTTCTATGTGTGTTTTTTTTTAATAAGTGTAATTCTAAATATGCAACAAATTTTATGTTGATACTTGAAGGTTTAAACATTCTGATTTCTCCAAATATCTTTTTAAACATCCTTCGTTAAAAAAAAAAGAAGAGTATATTGTTCTATTAAACTTTTTGTTTAAATAATTTAACTTTGTTCGTTTTATATATATATATATATATATATATATATATATATATATATATATATATATATATATATTAAAAAGGTGAAAAGATATTTTTCATTCAGCAATGAGCTTTGGAAGATTGTCAATGAAAGAAATACAATCGCCTAAAAAAAAAAAAAAAAGAAACAAAAAAGCGTTTCATTATTTCTAGTCGCCATTTTGAAAAATCATTCGCAAATGCGACTGTTTCACTCGCAATGTAGAGCCCTGCATGATAGAAGCGTTGGATTTTAAATTAAAATACGTATGAAATACGTTTATAAGCGAAATTACAATGCAATATTATGAAAATAAACAAATATTTATTTGTTTAAAATTAATATTTCGCCGACTTTTATATATTTTTTTCATCTTTTTTTTTTTTTCTCATAATGATGTTAAATCGAAGAAAAAACAGTTAGGATAAAATCCGTGCGTTGTCCGTCTGCGATGCTATTTTAAAATTCCAGAATAATAATGAAAAAAAAATGTATAGAATTCTGAGGATGGAGTCTATCCCTGAAATATTAATTTTAAACAAATATTTGTTTATATATTATTCCTTAATTGGAATTCATTTTTGAGATGAGCATTATATATATGAATTTATTTTTATTTCGGACTATTATTCTCATCTTTATTAGTTGTTTTTCATCTTTTATTGGTTGTCTTTTCACGACGTTTCGGCCAACTATTCCTCTGGCCAACAACTAATAAAGATGAGAATAATAGTCTGAAATAAAAATAAATAAATATTTGTTTATTTTCATAATACTGCGTTGTAATTTGGCTTTCAAACGGATTTTATTATAAAAGTTTATTATTTTCTATGGTTTCATAAAGTGAAGTATTAAAACTAAAATATTTTTTTAAAATAAATTATTTCCATATGGTTTCGTATTTCGTTTCATGCTTAGTGACTTCCGTTCTGTTCCATATTTTAACTATACCGTGCCCACTTCCGGCGTCTTATTTTTTTTTATTTATTCATTTAATCCTTTATCAGGGTTAAGATAGAAAATAATAAGAAAACACTTCAACAAATATTAAGGATAGAAAAGAAAGTTTACTAAACAAAATATACAAAGTTTGGCAATTGGAAGTTACATCGGTCGAAACGTTGTGAAAAAAAACAAGACAAAAACAATATGAGAATAGTTGTGCAATTAATCCAAATAACAGAAATGATCAAATTTTGCTGTATTTTTAACACATTAATACCTCACTCACCGGGTGACCCCATTTTTGCCTTTTCATTTCTGAGATTAATTCCTGGTGAAGAACGCAGGAGGATTGAATTGTTAAAAAAAAAAAAAAAAAATACGGGCTGTTCCAAAAGTAAAGCCTCCAATTTTTTTTTTAAAACTCAAGAAGTTGAAAAGCTACAAAGACAGGAGTGGTATCATTAAAACGACCAACATTTTGTTGTCTCAAATTTATTTTTCTACATGGTCACCACCATTCTCAATGCACTTTTGCCAGGAATTCAATGGCACATCTCTGTTTCTGCTGCATGTCCATGATAGCGTTTGCTTTCTTATCATCTCACACCGTCAATATCTGCTACAGAGAGATGAAAAATTCAGATCATGAATGTATAAGTTCAATCATCATAATATAATTTGCAATCCCTTCTGATCCGTTTGGGTGGAATAAAAAATAGGAGGCATACTGTAGTCTATATTGCACTGTAGAGAACCTACTGTTGATTTTTAAAATTACTTTTTATATATAATTTTAAGTTAAAAATGCAAACGGTTTTAAGTTTAAAATGCAAAAGTCAAGTGTTGTGCTTCAGTTGTGTTCTAAGCAGAAACATTCATCTCGAACGTGCCCATGTCATATGAAAGAACGTACTGTTGATTTTATATGCCGGGCCTTTCAGCTTGTGTGATGATAAAACTTCTCAAAGTCACTTGTGATGTTAGGCTGTGTAAGGTGTTAACTTTGACGAAAATCACCTGTTCCTTCTTTCATCGGATTATTTCGATTATCGATACTTATCGAAGACATTCTGATACAAAACCTATCCAAGAACACTGCCAGATACACAAAGTACATTTGTGTGAAATTTCATAAAAATCAGTCAAACTGTTTTTGAGTCTCATCAACACAAACAAAGTTACTTTTTCAAGCAAACTACATATCAAAGTTTGCTTTTATATAATAGTACAGGGTGGAACGATAAAATTGTCGCCATAGAAAAGACGACATGATTCCATTTCCGTTTAATGAAAACCAGTTTTCTTTTTTTTTGTTGCAGACCATCTACTAGTTTGCCAGTTGTGTACAAATCCCAAGAGCGATAGGAGCCTTCTATCATGTCATGCCTGAAAGTGATCAGAGATGTTCTGTTGCACAACTCATGCCTTTACTGATCCAAGTTATGACAACAGGACCATTGCCAGCACCCTCAAAATGCAAGTCCAGATGGTTCAATGGTTGAGGGCACTGTTCAACAAAGTTTTCTGCCATGGTTCTGATCTTTGTGGTTTCAAGTGAGGGCCACATTATTCCATCTCACATCTTCAAAGTCAGCTTGAAAATCAACACCAAAGTGCACCTGGATGTGCTGAAGAGTGTGCTGATTCCCTGGTGCAATCAGGTGGCCGCTGGAAGACCCTGAGTGTGGCAGCAAGACTTGGCGCTGGCCCACAAGTCCAAAGCGACCCAGGCTTGGCTTCAGAAGGAGTGCTACGACTTTGCACCCTTCTCTCACTGGCCCCCCTCCTCCCGCAACCTGAACCCACTGGACTACTTCATTTGGTCATATGGCAAGAACATCACCAACATAATCTCTCACAACACCAAAGCAAGCCTGATCGCTGCCACCAGCCGAGTATTCACCGAGCTCCCGCCAGAACTTGTGGAAAAGGCATACTACAATTCTGGACCCGCATCAAGGCGGTGATTGAGGCTGAAGGCGGCTACATTAAATAATGTCAGATTTACTACATAATCAAGTTACCTGAATTGATTTTTTTCAATAAAAGTTTTAAAATAAAGCTGTAGTGTTGTTTTCTTTAGGGCAACAAATTTATTGTTCGACCCTATAGAGATAGAGAGATATTGGATATCGTTATGCCTGTGGTTTGCTTTCCAAAAGATAACATGTCATCGCTGAATGTCAACTAACTTTGGAGTTGGAATCCATTAAAATCTGGTACTTACCTCCAAATTACTTAAAAAAAAAACAAAAAAAAAACACGAGTTTGGGTGAGAGTTAGGGTAAGGAAGCATGTTATAATTTGATCCGTGGAGACAAATTAAAAAGAATGTCAGTTATGTGGTGTTACGTAGGTTTTTCTCATCAGAAGAAATAATTAGCAAAATAAAATTCATTCCACTGATCAGATTCTGCCATTTCACTATATTGTAATACTTGGACATTTTTTAAACCAGCGGGAGGAGGAGGAGGAGGAGGAGGAGGAGGAGGAGGAGGGGGGGCTTCGCCCGAAGTTTTCGGTTGTAAAATATGCTTAAAAAATGAAGTTTTAATTAATAGATTTTGTATATATCATTATAGAGTCGATTCACTATCGATTATTGATTATTATATTGTACCTAATATAGAATTGTGATTTCAAAAGAGAAAAAAAAAATGAATAAATAAAATAAAAAAAAAAGTAACTTGGGTGCAATCAGCTAAAATTGAAACGAAAATCCAAAGAAAACTTTGCAGCATTACAGCCTGAAATATTACTATGTGAGCCATATATATATATATATATATATATATATATATATATATATATATACACACACACACACTTCAGAATAAAGTTATCCAACAAATCAACTGGTATGGAAACCTGTGATTATAGGTCTTACAAAATATTATTGGCAGTAATATTCTATTAGGACGATCCTATATAAATAAAAATTGCTCAATATACAAGATAGAGCAAATAAATCAAATTTTAGTCATTCAATGAATTTAAAAATTATGATGTGAAATGGTTAAATTTCAAATCCAAAGATTTTTATTTTTATATGACAAAGAATACATTTGAAATATTTTAACTCCTTATCCTATAGGATTTCAATGTCTACCATCTCTTCAGAGGAGAAAATATTAGCAAATAATTATAATGGTTTACACCTTATTTGCTAAAACCAGTGAGACATGGAAAATCACAGTTAAAAGTTTTTTTTTTTAAGCTTTTAAATATCATAGAGTAATGGAAGTTAATGAAAAGGATATAGAAATTCACATCCAAATTCCATGGTAAAATCCGAAGTTAAGGTCTTTGGTATCCGTTAGGTAATGGGTTCGTTGGTTGTTTGTTTCACGGCATATCAACCCTTTTTAGGTTATTTAATGCTGAATCCAAAGATTTTGAAGAAAAATTTTTTTAATAGAATTGTTGTTTTCACGTCGGTTTCTATTTAACCCATAGTTGGGACCCTAACAGGTACTACCACTCCGGGTCAGAGTGGACCTGGGAGCAATGGTAATTAAAGGTTGGCTCCACACTCCCCAAAGCCCACAAGCTGGGGCCTCACCACTGGATTGAGGGATTTTTACCCTCTGCAGGGGGGGGGGGCAGTCGGTGTATTCTAATGCCCCACCGATAGGGCCTGAGGTAATGGGATTCAGTCTGTATTTTGAGTAATCCACGGCACAAGGTAACAGGTTGTCTTACCTATAATAAAACCTTTAACCATTTCACATCATAAATTTTTAAATTTGTTGAATTATTAAAATTATATATATATATATATATATATATATATATATATACATATATATATACATATATATATACATATATATATATATATATATATATATATATATGTGCACATGCTTAAAAGAGACATTTAAGTCGACTTATGCTTGCTGGGTTCTAATTTCTTTCAATTTTGATCCTTTAGCAACTATTTTAACCGGGTAAAGACCCATAAAAAAACTGTCAAAAAAAAAAAATGCAATTATTTGAGCCGCCTTGTGCCCCTTTGCAACCTTCTGTCACAGAGGAGATACTGTTTGAAAAAAATGGGAGACAAACAGACAGACAGTGAGTTTTACAAATGAGATTTCCTTCCATCCATTTCAAATCACATTTCCGAATTTCACAACTTTTTAAATGTTTCAAGTTTATGCAAAAAAATGTAATTCTTTACTCTATTTGGCTTGTTATTTCTTCTGAAAAGACGCTATGAAATCAGGATAAAAAAATCTTGCGTTGCATTCTTTGAAAAAAAAAAAATCAGTTAAATTTTATTCTTCATCATTTAAAATTGTTTTATGTTCTGTCTATAATTTATCGAGTATACCTTTATCATGAAAGCATCTAATAGAAATATTTTTATGTGTGTGTGTGTTTGTGTGTGTGTTTATTTATGTGTTTGTGTGTGTGTGTGTGTGTGTGTGTGTATTTGTATGCATACGGTATTATCACTTTGACGCACCAGTTCTCGTCAGAATACCAAAGTTAAGCAACATTGAGCCTGGCTAGTACTAGATGGATTACCATTTGGGAATTCTAGGCGCTGATTGTGCTCTCCGCTTATCTCGGCATTGTTTCCAGTCGTTCTGAACCTCGTCTTACTATTAAACAAAGCAGACTCAGAAGTGTGGGTATCCATAGTCTGTCAAAACTGAAGGAAGCTACTGTGTCTGTTTGCGCATGTTTGTTTTTGTGTGTGCTTGTGTTTGTGCATGTGTATGTTTGTGTTTGTGCATGTGTATGTTTGTGTTTGTGCATGTGTGTGTTTGTGTATGTTTGTGTTTGTGTATGGTTATGTTTGTGTATGTTTGTGTATTTTACGTTTGTGTGTTTGTGTATGTTTGTATGTGGTTGTGTATTTTGCATTTGTGTGTTTGTGTTTGTGTGTGTTTGTGTATGTCTGTGTTTGTGTATGTTTGTGCGCATTTGTGTATGTTTGTGTTTGTGTGCATTTGTGTATGTTTGTGTTTGTGTATGTTTGTGTATGGTTATGTTTGTGTATTATTATGTTTGTGTATGGTTATGTTTATGTATTTTTCGTTTGTGTATTTGTGTATGTTTGTGTATGTCTGTGTTTGTGTGTGTATGTTTGTGTTTATGTGCTTGTGTATTTTGCATTTGTGTGCTTGTGTATGTTTGTGTGTGTTTGTGTATGTTTGTGCTTGTGTATTTTAGTATTTGTGTATGTTTGTGTATTTTATGCTTGTGTGTTTGCATATGTTTGTGATTTGTATGTTTGCGTATGTTTGTGCGTGTGTGTTTGTGTGTGTAGTAACTGTGATCGTGGTTTCGAATTTCATTAAAAGTGCAGCCACGCTAATGAGTAGGGATTAACAGAAAAGTTTAATCCATAAGATTTCTAATTTTAGGAAAAAGAATTCTTTGTTATAATGAAAAAAAAACCCCAAAAAACAACCAACCAACCAAACAAACAAACAAACCGATGGCCAAATTATGAGGGAGCCGTAATTATATATTGTAACAGTTTTTTCACCATAAGAAGTAAGTATTTCTTCAAATTAGAAGTTTATTAATTGTATTTACCAGGGAGTGTAATGTCAACAAGTATCAAAACTTCACTATGCAAAAGAAATAGAAATTTATTTTAGACTTGATTTCTATTACGTGTGTAGACGTTATTATGGAGTGAAAATGATATTGAACTTGGAAGCAATTGGTTATCTTTATTAACTCGACATGCAGGAAATGAACTTCCCTTCCTCCTATGAAGAGAGTTATACAGATTACACAGGAGACGTGGTAGGGAAGGGCTGTACAATGGCGTAGGCAGCTGTGCTTTTCATGCTTTTTAGACTCTCACCTTGGAGAAATCGACCAAATTTTTTCCCCTAATTTAAAGCGCCAGTAGGGCAGCCAGAGATAAGCAGGCAGCAGGTATTTGCCTTGTCATAAATAATTTGTCTGCTTATGGGGGAGTTATTTTCTGCTTGTAAATCGATTTTGCCTGCCATTTCACAATAGCACCTCAAAGTTTACCTACCTATAGGGTTGAATTTTTAAAGGCTTGGATTCGTTTCGTTTTATTTCGTTCAAAATATTTACGAATTTATTTTCATTTTTTGTACGGGGACAAAACTAAACTTTTCGTATCATTTCGTTTACTTTAATTTTCGTTTTGCTTTGTACATCTATAAGTATTTAATTAGAATCAGAATTTGGCAAACGATACCAAGTCTTAACAAGCAAAAAAACTATAAAACATGAAAAGTCATAATTAAGGCAACCTAAAAATTGCATTTATTAATCAGGTCGAGTAATTTGACAAATTAATTGGGTTTGTATTACTGTACATATAGATTCGAAAACGTTGTCAAAAAACAAATATATAACAAATAAATGTTATAAAAGGCAAGATAAGTTACTTTTCTACCAAACTGGATATATTTTTTGTGTTTTATTCAATGTAACATGTTTATTCAGCTCGAAAAACATGCAGTGTTTACCGATGTATTGGAAAATTCAAAATGGCGCCCGACTCTCTCTTTAACACTGTAACTTTGGGAAAAGGTGTTATAAATAATAAAATAATAAACTAGACAAAATACTATTAAAAAAACACCGAATATATGTCAAGTTATGTCACGGTAACATATATTAAGCGATTTTCTAACAGTATTTTGTCTAGTTTATTATTTATAACACCTTTTCCCAAACTTACCGTGTTAAAGAAAGAGTCGGGCGCCAATTTTGAATTTTCCAATACATCGGTAAACACTGCATGTTTTTCGAACTGAATAAACATGTTACATTGAATAAAAACACGAAAAATATATCCAGTTTGATAGAAAAGTAACTTATCTTGCCTTTGATAACATTTATTTGTTATATATTTGTTTTTTTGACAACTTTTTCGAATTTATGTGTATAGTAATACAAACCCAATTATATAAAAAAAAATTCATAAATCAATTAAAAAATTTAAATTTCACATTATAAAAATATTCAATAAGCCTTAATTGCAATTTTAGGTTGCCCTAATTATAAAAATAAATAAAAAAACGAAACGAAATACATTTTGTAAATTTTTTGCTATGAAAGATTGGACTCCCCACCATTAGCCTTACTTTTGGACTGTGTTTATCGTGCAAAATACAAATATTGAATTAAAATAAAAAGCGAAAGTAATGCCATTTCACCGGTTCCGGTAGCACCACGCAGAAAATTAGTAAAGATGCTAGCTGACTATTACCGAAAAACAAAAGAAAATCCACCAAGTATTGCAACGCAACGCCATCTTTAATTGGTTTTATTTTTATAGTAATCTTTTTATCAAGAACAAGATAGCGATTTCATCTTTTTTATAAAAAAATAGTTATGAAATTTTTAAAAGTTTTTTCATAAAAAGATAGCAAGAACATTATAAAAAATGAGAGTGATGGCATCTTTTTTATTTTTCATAAAAAAATACAGCGAAAAATCTGTTTTGTTTTTATCAAAAAAAAATATAGGGATGACATCTTTTCAAAATTTTTTTATAAAAAAAGATAGCAATGACATTTAAAGAATTATCAAAAAAAAAATATCAATGAGATCATTTGGATTAAAAAAAAGATAGCAATGCCATCTTTTTATTTTTTTGTTTCATCAAAAATATGATGATGACATCGTTTTGTTTTATCAAAAAGATAGCGATAATATTTATTAAAAAAAAAATCATTAGAAAATATAGCAATGACATCTGTTTAACCAAAAATGCTAGTACTGACATCAAAATAAAAAAGATACCGATAAAATCTTATTGATTTTTTATCAAAAAAGATAAAAATAACATCTTTCATTTTATATTTTCCAAAAAAAAAAAAAGATAGCACTGTCATGGCGATGAGTTTATAGAATTTTTTTTCATCAACCTACCAAGATTTTTCAAAGAATTCCACGTGTGTCTCCGATTAACAATCGGTTCCTTATCTTTGTTTTTCGTAAACGTGCCAGCATTCCACTCTAGAAGAGATACGGCAAGGAGAAGGATCTGCGAGAAATCCGAGATACAGAAAGAAAATAAAAATAAATTCAAAATTCCAGTAAGCGGATTGGATGAACAGATCACATGACCTCGTTCACAACTATGGCCCCCCAAAAAGTGACATGACTAATTCAAAATGGAAAATCAAATGTTAATCAACCAGTAGGAATCCCTCTTGCCTTAATTAAAAAAAAAAGAAACACCGACTTTTGTGAGTCTATGAAAACGGTCTGAAGGAAGGGCAACACGCAAACGAAAAAAGAAATAACGATTTTTCAATCAAACCGCCTTGGTTCCAGGATCCTCCTCCTCCTCATCATCTGCTTAAGGTCCGTTTTAACGCTAGCATGCATTAGATGTCTTTTAATTGACTTCCAAACCAACCTATCTCTGTCCAGGTTTTTATTTATCCCTCTTTCTTTCAAGCTCATTATTATCACCTCTTCCCATGATTTCCTTAGCCTTCAATTGTGAACTGACCCTGCTACCTCAACTGTTCTACGTCTACTAACCCAAGAACTCTCATTTATTCTTTACATGTGTTTATTGGATGAACAGATCACATGACCTCGTTCACAACTATGGCCCCCAAAAAAGTTTATACCATCGAAGTTTCCTGTTTCACACACATCTTCCTTCATTGTTCGGATTTTGTCTTCCTCTGAGCTCACCAGATCAAAGTTTGTTTTTAAACCTCTCATGCACATCATATCATTTTCATATCATTTCTTTCCATGCAACGCATATCCTCAACCCTCACTCCCTAGGAATCATTTCTATATACAATCACACTGTGTACACACGCCTGATAGATTTAGGCAACAGTGTTAATACTCCGTTGGGTAGTAATGGCAGAAGGCAGTATAGAGAGATGTGTGCATAACAGGAGACTTTGTTGGTTTGGTCACATTGAAAAAATGGATAAGAGTGCTTGAATTAGCAGATATACAACAGTTGAAGTAGCAAGGCCTGTTGGCACAAGAAGGCCAAGAAAAACGCCTGGCCAGAGATAGGTCATTTTGCAAGTCAATTTCGAAAAGCCATCCAACATATGTGGGGATTAGTGAGAATTGGCTGCAAACCGGAGGTGGACACCCACAGTCAGAGAGGTGCGCACCAGAAAATGCGGGACTTCCGGTTGAAAGGAAGTTTTGCTTTTGGCCCCATTTTTTAAAAAGTTTTTTGGAGAGAAGAAAAAGGAAAAAAATGGGGCGGTAATTTACTGGGTCAGTTCTTTTGCCAGAATTCTTGATAACTGATACCACAGAAGCAGTTTTCCAGCAGGCAGGAAAGCAAGATTCATTAAGGCATTTGTTGTAAAGTTTGGAGAAAGCTGGAGCTACTTCAGCGGAGCAATTTTATAATAGCACAGCTGGGATGAGATCAGGTCCACATGCTTTTGAAGTGTCAAGAGTTTTTATGATAGCATGCACCTGAGAAGGGGTGATTTTCAGATCATCATGTGTAGCGTCTGTATGCAAAGGAAAGTCAGGGAGGGGGTGGTTAGCAGGGTCCAGTGTGAAGTTGGAGGCAAACCGACTGGCAAGCATGTTAGCCTTCTCGGTTGCTGAGCAAACAACCTCATGATTGTTGGATAGTGGGGAATTGTTGATTGCCTATTATTTACTACACTGTTGTAGATTTTCCAGAAGTCACAAGTTCCTAATTTCTGTGCTTCGATGCGTTTTTTGGTGGTTTCAGTAAATTCTCTCTTAGCTGTCGCTATTTATTTCTTACAGTTACTTCTGGCTTCTATATACTTCATGTCTGTTTGAACTGGATTTATGTCGGTTAAATCTGCGGTACACATGCTGCCTTTGCTCAATGGCAGCTGCACAAGTAGAAGTAAACCATTGGTGAGAATGGGGCTTGCTATAAAATTTCCGTGCGGGAACATGTGCTTCAATTGCTGTTTTAAACCATTCAGTGGTCTCATTTGCACACTGTTGAGCAGGAAGTGAAAAGATATTTCATCATGTCTTGGATGAGATCCCTGATGGCATCCCAGTCAGCCTTTTTATAATATCTCGTTGTTTTGTGCAATGACTCTTCAGTTTTGGGTCTAGAGTTTAGGGCGATTTCAACCAATATCACTACATGATCAGCGTTCCCAAGTGGGCTGTGGACATTCGTAACACAATTATCAGGAACTGTGGTCAGAAACAGATCTAAAAGTGATGCGTGTTGTTCTTGCTAGTCAGGGAATGGGTTGGAAACGTAACCGTCTGTGATCGCTTACCCTTGCGTAGCTTTTAGCCTTGATGAATGGTAAATCATTAAAAAAAGTATAAAAAAATGAAAAAAGCTATGGAGTTTATTATGGTGAACAGAGCTAAAAAGAAATTTACAGTAGCAGCAGCAGCATTAAGCAGGAATAGCGATATTTTGAATCTGTTATTGATGTCTAAACTGAGTCCTGGTTGGTGAAAGAATTTAATTTCATTTCGGGTTTACCCAATCAGAGGTCATTTATTATACGAATTGGGATGAGTACAGGTGGGAATAAAAGACGGTGTTTGCCAATTCTTCTTTTATTTCATCCATGAGACCACACAGATTTCTGATTCACCCATGGTATTTTTTTCTCTGGCACAATGATTGAGAGCTCATCTCTATTTGTCCTCTATTTGTATTTTCTTGTCTTCGTAGGGAGGCAAGTAAAATCAAGTCTGTGCTGTTTTCATCTCAAAATGTCAGTGCACATCAAACCTGGAAGTTGACAGATGTTTATAAAATCTCAGCATAATTGGAGTACACATATTTAATGTAGAGGCATAGCGATGCACATTTGAAAGCAGAGGTGTGCACACATGCACATTCTGGGTGGATTTTGATTTACATTCTTGTGTCCCATAAAAATGAACGGAATTGTACTTATCACGAAAACAAAGGACTTTTTACATCCCGGGCAGGAGGTTATGAATTTCGTAATGGAAAATAGAAAAGAAGAATGCAATATCTTAATATTTACATTTCTAGGAATGTCAATTGATGTCTATATAAAAGATAACAAACAACAAAAGAGATAAAAGAGCAGACTGACAGTCGTCGAGCTACACACCAACCACCCCCAAAACTAACGTCTCCCCCTTTCGCGATGGGCAGAAAGCTTAATTGTTTAATTGTAAATAAAACTTTATATGTTGATAAATTCATCTCTGAGTTGATTTTGAGAATAACGACAAAAGAATTGTCAGGTGCATATATGATTTTAGCAAGCATTTGAAAAATGCAGGCTAAAAAGTTACATATATTTCAACAACCCAACACGCAGGTGAAAGGTCGAATATGGAGAAAAACCAGAAATGTACTAACAAATTATATAAGATATAAGTAAGGTCTTTACCCTGATGACTTTTAAGGATTTCTATTCCCTTTCACCAATTTTTATCCTTTTTAATCCAAAGAAAACAAAAAACTCTAATTGTGTTTTTTCTAAGGAACATAAAATATGTCCCTGATGAGTTGTTTGATGAATTTCTGCCATTCAACGAAACACGTGTAAGACACACTACACCAAAATTAAAATAATATGACTGTGATATAAATAGATCTTTGATTTGGAACGTTTTCTTCCGATATATATGCTCTACATGTGTAAATTCATTTTTATTGAGCTTAATTAATTGAAGCAATTTGAAAAAAATATTGTACATATACATTAAAAGTATATATATTTTTATAATCATGCATGAATATATATATATATATATATATATATATATGTATGTATGTGTGTGTGTGTGTGTGTGCGTGTGTTTGTGTGTGTGTGTGTGTGTGTGTGTGCGTGTGTAAATGGTTTGAGTTCCTTGGATGGGAGCGTTGATTTAACTTGAATAAAATAAAATACGTATCAGATACGTTTGAAAGCCAAATCACAACGCAGTATTACAAAAATAAACAAATATTTTACTTGTTTGAAATTTATAATTCATATATTTCGGAGCATCTCCATCTTCAGAATTTTGTATATTAGTTTGTTCTTTTTTTTTTCCTCTTCTTTCTTGTCATGCTGTTAAGTTGGAGAAAGAAGAACCAGTCTCTCAGCGGTTGTATTTTGAAATGCCGGAACGGAATATATATAAAATCGATGCCCCCGTTCAGTCTCAAACGACAATGGATATCCTCTGTAAGGGTAGCAGGATGCGTAATTGTGAGACAAGGGTTGTACAATCGTCAACCGCACCTCCCTGAATCGGCTTTACCTGAATACAGTGCCAAGTAGAAGTCCACGACGACTGGAAAAAATGCCGAGATAAGCGGAGAGCATATACTGCACCTGAAATTCTCAAATGGACACTCATTTTCGTACTGACCAGGCTCAACGTTTCTTAACTCCCGTAATCTAATAGAAACCGGTGCGTCAACGTGATTATGCCAGAGAGAGAGAGAGAGAGAGAGAGAGAGAGAGAGAGAGAGAGAGGGGGGGGGGAGTGGGAGCTGAAGAGAAAAGGTGGTTGGAAGAGATGTTTTATTTTTAGATACCGCTTGGAATTTTAGATTATCTCATATATATATATATATATATATATATATATATATATATATATATATATATATATATATCATTCAACCACGGTAGTGGTTGAATGATTATATGTTTAAGTCCGAAATTGAATGAATCGAGACACATTCAAACCCCCACCACTAATTCCGTTCGCAACCAAATTTCAAACAGGTTATATAGTTGGATAGACCACCTCATTAGCTACATTTTGAAAAAAAAATTTCGAAAATTGGTTCTGTAGAAAAAAAGTTACAACAAAATATGTGGGTTCACAAACAGGAGAGTAAGTACATAAGTGACTAACGCTTTTTTTATTTTGCATAACTTTTTTTGTATATAAATATTTTTTACTGCGATTTTGCCAATATGACATGCTAGCGAAACGGTTAGAGTACCGGGGGTTAGTGGAAAGATTTTAGGTTCAATCCCGTGTATCGTTTTTTTTATAATTAAAACACCGAACTGTTTTTTTTTAATAACTATATTTTTTTAAACTCTCCTTATGATTTTATAGCAAAAAATGGTGAATTTATCGATTAAAAATATTAGTGAATTCTACGATATACATATTCTTTGAATGAACTCAAATTTTTCGTTATCACATTTGATGAAAAATGTAGTCCCATTTTGGCAATGCGTCTGACCAATGATGCTTTTAAACCCGCGACCAGCACTGCGATGTCATCAGCAGCAGCCTGGGCATAAGTATTCCTATTTTTAAACTCCTTTAAAAGAGGATTCAGCATACAGTTCCATAGTAAAGGTGATAAAATCCCACTTTGGGGGTTTCATTTAACTACTTCCCTTTTAACAGTTGCCCGCAGTAGTTCTACTTGAACTGTTCTGTGCCTCACCATATACTCAATCCATCGGATGAGTACTGGTGGCACATTGAGTTCTCGTAGCGTCTTGAACATACTCCTGAAGGGTATGTTGTCAAAAGCTCCAACGATATCTAAAAAGACACCGAGTGCCATCTTCTTTTTGTTAGTTTACGCTCTATACAGATCACGAATTCATGAACCGCAGTCTCGGTAGAGACCCTGGCTCGGAACTACTGTGATTGAATGATAAATATTGCATAAATGTGTGTTTGAGAGCTAATTTTTTTTGACAATCATTAATAAATATTATAAATTTATATATTAATACAATAGCAATGCCTGAAAAAATCATGTGTTGTTGTTTATTGTTGAGTTAGAAAGAATTAAATGATCCTAATTATATAATAAAATTATTAATTTGTATGTAAATTATAAAATTATTTATTCCATCAACTAACTAACTAACTAATGAATTAATTTTATTCAAACAATTTTCACTACATAAATATATGCAAATAATAGGGGGGAAATAAGTTCAATCCAGCAACTGACACCCTTCTAACTCAACAATAAACAACAACATATGCAAATAATAAATAAAATATTTATCAATATTCAAATTTGTTTTTTAGCTGCAATATTTTAAGTCTAAAAAATTCTTATTTTTTACTTTACTAGAATATCTTGTTCTTTACTTTTCCAGGTTGAATTTCTTGTCCTTTACTTTTCCAGGTTTAATAAAATCTTAAGAATATTACTTTTCATGCGCGCATTTTTCCATATAATATATATATGGGCGAGGTGGGAGGCAGATTTTTTTTAAGCCATTGAACTCTTATTCAAACTAAGACCATTAATCAGCTCTCCTGATATAGTTAGTTCAACTAATTCGGCTAGAAAGAAAAATGAAAAATAGTTTGAGCCACGCCAAGGTCAATTGCCGTTGTAGTTCACAGTCGATCACAAACCCGGATTAGTTCAACTTTATTTATCTACTAATTATCAATTTTACTCCACAGCTTTAATCCATGAAATAAGCTTTAATCTAAGGCTTTTAATCTCCTTGATTTTAATCCCCGCTAAAAAAAACAAACAAACAAACAAAAAAAAAAAACAATAAAAAACAAAACAAAAAAAACAAAAAACAAAAACAAGCTTTGAGCGTTACGTATGTCAGCAAACGCCGGATCAATTTCCATGGCTCAAGAAATGTAACCTGATTTGAAATTCTCCTTAGTTTGACTTTCAATAAACATCCAAACGAAATTTCGTTTTTTATTTATTTATTTTTTATTAATGGTATGTTCATCCCCTTATTAGTTGTCGTTTTAATTGACGTGCTCGGCTCGGCACAACTCGCGTTTCGCACTTAAAACTCAGTTAAAACACACACACACACACACACACACACACACACACACACACACACACACACACACACACACACACACAACAAAACAAAACAAAACAAAACAAAACAAAACAAAAAATCTCATCACACACCACAGACGAACATTTTAAAGTCGTAAATTAATCGACCCGAAAAAAAAAGAAAAAAAAAAGAAAGAAAAACTCAAGAGCAAAGAAATGTTTTCAACACATCGAAACTTAACATCGTCTGATAATCAATCAAATGGAAAGTAATCGTTAAAAATAAATAAATAAATAAAATAAAATGAAATGAAATAAAATAAGAAAATCGAAAAAAAAAACAAAAAAAAACAAACAAACTTACAGAACGTAAATTTGTCCAAAATACTAACTGGGGTTAAACTGAACAAACGCCTTTCCAATTTTGATCGGAGTCTCTTGAGTCAGTACGGATGACCAGAAGTGTTATAAAGTCCTGGTTATGAATTACCACTACCAGATACGTATTTTCGGCAACACGGTGAGTAACATGAGCACATTGCTGAATATTTGAGATGAGGATTAGTCATTAGTATTATTTGGATTCAGCGGACTACTGTCCTTATATTGAATGTCATTTTCACAAAGTTTTGGTCGATATAACCTCCGACTTTCTTTAGGTGGATCTTGTCAAATTCGCAAATGTTTCTGTCGAACTCGGGAATTTGGACAGAATTTCGAACGGAACCCTTTATTTACTTCATGGGAGTAGCATGCTCCCGTTCCGTCAGCCATGACTGGATAGAAGTCCTAAATGATTCGGAATTATATTTTTCGGTCGCTCACAACGTCCAGGAGAATATCACTTTTACAATTGATTTTTCCAAATACTCTAACCACTGCACCACAGATCCTTGCGACCGAAACGTTGTGAAAATGACACTCAAGATGAGAAGAATAGTCCGATGAATCCAAAATATACAAAACACATTATTGTTTTTGTAAGCGTTACCAAAACGAACCACACCCACCCAAAATCAGCCATTCTTTTCCAAAAAATGTAATGTTATACATATTGCTTATATGCGTCCTGTTATTTTTTAGACGATTTAAATCATGCTCAAAATGAATAGTGTACACACAGTAATAAAGTTATTTCCAGCTGTTTCAATGCAGTGTTTATTTTCAATCATACAATGAAACATTGAATCTTATGTGAACAGAAATTTCGGAAGTGCTGAAAAAAATAAACCAAAATTAAATGCCCCCCCAAATGCCCCCCCCCCAAAAAAAAACAAGTTACAAGAATAGACCGATTTACAAACACCTTGATAAGTTGTTTAAGGTATATTGCCAAAATGGATTATGTATAACATAGCGCATACGGCTATATGCAAAATACCGGGTCGTGTGCGAAATGACCTTACGGTAAGGAAAAAGAAGACTATAAAAAGGAGAGAGCACATTCGAGACGACGATCACGTTAGAGGTGTGAATGACGTGTCAGAGCACATTCGAGAAGACGATCACGTGAAAGACATCACAGTGGTAATGAGAGAATGAAGAAATGAATAAATAAATGTTGTTCAACAAAAAAAAAGAAAGTTGAAGTTTTTTCTACTTTGCGACTGAGGCTACAACGAGTTAGTTCCCGGACAGCGACATATCTACTTGACTTTTGTGTGTGTGTGTATATATATATATATATATATATATATATATATATATATATATATATATATATATATATATATATATATATATTATGGCAGTAGGGTTTAGTTTCCTAGAAGTATGTCCAATGAAACAACATGTGTCTAGCAAAAAGTGCTCAATGAGTAAACAGAGCAGGTATATAAAATTTATTTATACAAACATTGATGGCTACATATGTGCATACATGTTTCTGTAATCACCCGTTATTTGGGAGATTAGTTTTCGAGGGTAATTCTTCGCCTGAAGACGTAATCTCCCCGGTAACAGGTGATTGCAGAAATATGTATGCACATATGTAGCCATCAATATTTGTATAAATAATATATATATATTGTTGAACCAAACATCTTGGTTGGTGGTAAGAAGTTAAATGTCACAGACAATTTTGTATATCTGTGCAGTACGCTGAGTAAGGATCTGTACGCTTGATGCTGAGATGAATCACAGAATAGCCAAAGCCAGTTATACGTTTGGCAATCTCGAGAAACGTGTGTGGTCAGACCGGGAAATCACATCAAAAACAAAACTAAGTGTTTACGAAGCATGCGTTATCACTACGCTGCTATATAGGTCAGAGACTTGGACAACATATTGAAAGCATCTCAAGCTATTGGAAAAGTTTCACCAAAGTTGTATTCGGAGAATACTTAATATTAACTGGAGGACTCTAACGCCTGACACTGTAGTTCTTGAACGATCAAATAGTACTAGTATTGAAATAAAAATGAAAATCATTCAAAATCAGATGCGCTGGGCTGGACAAAAGACTTCCTAAACAACTGTTTTATGGCGAGATAGATAGGGATAAAAGACTACAACATAAACCAAGAAAAAGGTTTAAGGATTCTCTGAAAAGCAATTTGAAAATACTTGAGATGGATGTACATAACTGGGAAACCCAAGCGGAAGATTTATCGCTGTGGAGAAAAAAACCCATCACATAAAGTTGTAAGATTTTTGAAGAGCAGCATGTAGATCTTGCTGTCTTAAAACGTGTTTTAAGAAAACAGAACAAAAATATAATGTCAGAGAAATTACAACAGGAACTGAACTGCACTGTATGTGGCAGATAGCTTTTGTCAAAAGCTGGTTTTGTAAATCATCTGAAATCACACAATCAAAGACAGGAACGACAGTCTAATGAGGAGGCTTTTACAGCACATCCGGCAATGCTAAGTTGTGGCCTAATCTGCAAATCTAAAAGTGGTTTGACACGACATTCGAGGATTCACAATGTCATCATGCGATCACCTTTACAAGAAGGAAAATTTTTATGTCACATGTGTGTACTTTCATGTAGGACTAAAGCAGGATTAAAAAGTCACCTACGTGCATACATACACACAACAATTAACTGAAGAGATGGCAAACTTCTGTCAAGAAGTAGCAGTGACCACACACACACACACACACACACACACACACACACACACACACACACACACACATAATTCCGTATTAATATTTTCCAGTGGTAAAGCAACCAATGAAGTTTTAACGTGGTTAATACAGTGTTCAATACCGAAGTAGGGCAAGCCGTACTTTAGTTTTTTGTTTTTTTTATCGAGGTAATTTTTAAATCTTACAGTTTTGTGATTTTTCTAGTTTTGTTTTAATTTTATTATCAGTGATATCATTTTATATATTATTATTATTATTATTATTATTATTATTATTATTATTATTATTATTATTATTATTATTACTATTATTATTATTATTATTATTAATATCATCATTATTATTTATTATTATTGTTATATATTATTATTAATGTATTATTATTATTTATCGACCTGTAACAACGTGGGGATGGAATTTCTTTTCCCCAAACGAACGCACCAGGTTTATCATGTACAAAATTAACTTTTTGTTGGTAATATCTGATGGAAATCACATCTGACGAGTTGATGAGAAAGAAATATTTTATGAAAACATACAACATAAAATTGTCACCCCATTCACGAAACAGCTGTAATGAAGAGATCAAAGATGAAATAAACAAAAGTTATATAAAAGAAAAATTAAAGTCTTTGAATTTCAACAAAATTTTGTACTATATATATATATATATATATATATAGTAAGTTATGAAAATATATATGGCAATGAAGCTACACAGAATATTCCGCGTTTCATTCTCGTGAGAATTCGTCAGTCTTGAATATTCTGTGTAGCTTAATTGCCATATATATTTTCATAGCTGAAAATTTACGCATAAAATTATATCTTTGTATATTAATTTATACGATTTAATGATATATATATATATATATATATATATATATATATAAAGCTGAATGTGTGTGTGTATGTGTGTGTGTCTGGTCACGAATAGGCTCCTATATGATTGACTATTTTAAAAAACTGATTCCATATAATGACAGAAGATGTATCGAGACACATGAATGGGTATGTTTGATCTGGCAGAGCGGTGATTCATTAAAATTGTGGGGTCTGCGTTCGCGCCTGGTCCACAAAGTATGGAAAAAAAAAAAATTAAAAATTAAAAAAAAAAAAAACGTTTGCAAGTGTTTTTGATTTAGATGTACATAAGAATACTTTGATAAGTATGTTTTATCTTAAATAGGGATGGTATAATAAAATTGTGGGGTCTGCGTTCGCGCCTGGCCTCCATAGAATGGAAATAGGCACAAACTTTAATAAAGACTTTTCATATCTATCTGCGTAAGTATACTTTGATAATTATGTTTCAGTTTGAAGAAATATGGTATAATAAAATTATGGGGTGTTCGTTCGCACCTGACCTCCATAGAATGGAAATATGTCACAACGTTTAACAAGGTTTTTTAATATAGATCCACAGAATATTGTGATAAGTGTTTCAGTGTGAACAGGTATGGTATAATAAATTATGGGGTTTATCTATTTTATTTTTACTTTCATCATATGTTGCTTTGGTTTTTATACCCCCAAATTCAACCCAAATTTACAACCCTTCCTTTTCATAACCTATCATACTTTCATAAATCAGAGTCCATTTTCTGTAGACTCTTTTTGAGCCCAGTCAACAACGGGTACTTTTGTTAGTATATATATATATATATATATATATATATATATATATATATATATATATATATATATATATACACTTCGTGTCAAATTATTAACGAGATAACATTTTTTTACCAGTTTCAGAAACTTATCGGTACTTTCGTATCAAAAGCTTCGGAAAAGTTTGCAATGCTGAGCTTTGCGCGTACTGTGAAATTTTCGTACTGTTCTGTGCAATTTAAACAAATTGCCATCGGAATTGCTGAATCAACGGTATTTGAAATGTGTCAAATTATTAACAAGGCAGTTTGTTTTGTTAATAAATTGGGTCGTAAATGTGGTTTTAGTAGTTCTAAAAAGAGTACTATTACAGAACAGTTAGCAAAAGGTAAAACTACCCTCGAAATATCGAAAAAAAATTGGAAGGTATCATGAAACTGTGAAGAACTTTGTCAAGAACCCTACAAAGGCACGTAAGAGAGCTGATAAAGGTTAATATAGAGTTTCTTCACGCCGTTCTCTATTCCAAATTAAACGTGAAGTTGTGGAGAACCCTGGCAGACAAGTCAAGAAATCTTTGACCAAGCCGGATTGAAGAATGTCTAAAAAAGTACTCGATGTCGCCTTCTGAAATAAGTGGCAAAGTCTGTTAAACATATGACACAGCCTCCATTAAAGCAACATCACGTAAAAAACCGATTGAAATTGCTATGTAGTTATTGTGTTCTAAGCATTTTTCCTAGTTCAATCAATGTTTGAAAATTATTTCGATAAACAAGTTATGGGCATACTGCGCTTTTGTTTCAACCTCGTTAATAACTTGACACACTGAAATCAACAGATCTTCCTATCTTCTGCGATAGTTTCACTAATACTGGTTTAGATACTTTTATTTTCTGACTGGAGTAAGAGAATAGTATTGTAAGCACTTTCTCAAATTTTCATGGATTTTTATTCACTCGTTCCTTAAATATTAAAAAAAAATATAAACTTGTTAATAATTTGACACGCAGATTGCTTGCAGATATTTGAATTCGTTCATTTATCTATCTCGCCATATATATATATATATATATATATATATATATATATATATATATATATATATATATATATATATATATATATATATATGATGAGAAATATGGAAATAGTATTCCGACAAAATAGAGAAATAAAAAGGAACAAACCGTATTATGTGTTCATCAACGTTTCGTCTTTATTTCATCCAGAGGACGTCTCGAAATAAAGACGAAACGTTGATGAACACATAATACGGTTTGTTCCTTTTTATTTCTCTCTCTCCTCCCCCCCTCTCTCTCTCTCTCTCATATATATATATATATATATATATATATATATATATATATATATATATATATATATATATATATATATATTAGCTGGCGTTTCCAAGTAAAAAAAAAACATACTGCCGAGTGGAGGATTTTGCCACATACTATTTAAGTACACCAAATATACTAAGTTGTTACAATTTTCCTGAAAAATCAGACCATTTTGGATTTTTGCAAACATAAAACATAGCCATCGTCATCTAAGCTTAAAGGGAAATAACTCATAGGTTAAATGAATGCTTACTTTTGTTTTTAAATGAAGGTCATAATAATAAATAAAAATAAATTAAATTAAATTAAATGTCTATTAAATTAAAAAATGAATTAATTAAATCAACTTTATATAATGTTTCTAAATAGAATACTAAACACAATTCTATTACTAATTTTCATTAAAAACTCAGAATTAATTATCGAAACAGATTTTCTTCAATGATATATGCAAATGAGATAGCCTTTTAAGTATTGATACCTTTTGAATAAAAGAAATATATAAAAATCATGCAGAAGTAAAGTATATGAAAGTCCATGAAAATCTGTGAAAAAGTGCACCTTTTGTATATATTAACCAAATTGTGAACAAAAAAAAAACAGACAGGAATATGAGCTTATTATATATATATATATATATATATATATATATATATATATATATATATATATATATATATAAAGGCTGATAGGAAGGGGCGCGGTGGATACTAGAAAGCTGATTGGCTAACTAAAATCCTCAACACTGCCTTAAACCACTAACCTAGTTCTAAAACAGATCCTTTGTTCGATAAAATGCATGCCCATTGGCTGATAGGAAGGGGCGCGGTGGATACTAGAAAGCTAACTAAAATCCTCAACAGAAGAGGACTATATAAAAACGAGAAACAACCACAGAATTCGCGCATAAGTCTGACGAATCCTAGAGTGGATGAAACGCCGAATATTCAGTGTAGCTTAATCGCCATATATATTTTATAAATGACTAACTAGCTCTACCTACGTATTGAGCACTTTTGAAGTAAATACTTAAAGTTTACGCATAAATCTATACTTTCGTGTATTAATTTTGTGTGAGTAAATAAAGTAGTTATATATATATATATATATATATATATATATATATATATATATATATAATGTATATCACGTTGACACATAGTCGCCAGATTACCGAAGTTAAGCAACATTGAGCCTGATCAGTACTAGATGGGTGACTATTTGGGAAAGTTAGGCGTTGTATGTACAACGCCAAGTCATAGAAATTTCCAGGTTGGTATCTGGAGACGCGTTAATTCACTGGGAGAGATGCACCCCAGTCTTCATTAAGATATGCATCTAGGAGAAGGACACTCTGATGTGAAAAACCTGCTGTCTACAGTATACTGTGTCCTGAGGAAGTTATCTGCACCGACGGAGGCTAGCAGTAATACCAAAAAGAATGGTTGGTTCTACACAAAGCCTTCACCACTTTAAACAAATCATCTGTGTGGATTTTCGAGCAACTTAGTTGTTGTGGCGGAACTCCATACGTCGAAATTGACGGGAGAGTCCATTATATATATATATATATATATATATATATATATATATATATATATATATAAGACGGAAATTACATAATTGTTTACCACATTGAGCTCTCATACCCGGATTTCCTCCTGGAATTATTCCATTGTAACACTATATATATATATATATATATATATATATATATATATATATATATATATATATATATATATATATATATGTATATATATATATATATATGAACAAATGATTAATAAAACATGTTAAAAGACATCTTGAAAAAGAGTTAAAAACATATTTAATTTAAAAAAAAATCAATAAAGAAAGAAAATGACGATATAAAACTATATATATATATATATATATATATATATATATATATATATATATATATATATATATATATATATATATATATATTAATTACAACATGTTCAAAATATGACGTTTCTGAATTTTGGAAGTAAGGATTGGTTATTTGTATTATTATTCATCGGACTACTGTTCTTATCTTGAGTGTGATTTTCACAACGTTTCGGTCGATGTAACCTTCGACCTTCTTCAAGTGTATCTTGTCGAATTCGAGAATTAATTAATATATACAAGTAATAAGTATAGAGATAGATACACTTTAATATATAGTAATAATTAGTAATAAATAGTGACATTTTTAACTAGAAATAAAAATAGGTTTAAGGCTCATAAAATTCGTACTAGAATTGTCTGCAAGGGCCTGTGGCGCAGTGGTTGAAAGTGATATTCTCTTCAAGGTTGAATTTACTTGAATTACTTAGTCAAGGTTAAATAAAGGGTTCCGCTCAAAATTCCATCCAAATTCCCCAGTTTGACAAGATACACCTGAAGAAGGTCGGAGGTTACATCGACCGAAACGTAGTGAAAAATCACACTCAAGATGAGAGCAGTAGTCTGATGAATAATAATACAAGTGTTCAAAATAAGAGTCGGGAACTTAGTTATGCTGACTCTCGTCTAGATGGTCGAATTGTGAGCTCGGCTTGAAGCATTGGTTGTCTAGTCACACTGAAGGGCTGTGATACAACGCCACACACGTACTCATATATGCATTGTTTTTGACACTATATTACGTATTTTACTGCTTCTTTTCATAACACTCATATTTCTTTTAAGTAATGCCATTGAATAAATGGTTAATTTAGTCTACGTGGCTGGAAATAAACAACGTTATTTTTATGGCAAGTGCTCCTCTGAGCTCCAGTCTATGATCCCACCTTCGCCAAACTTTCACGAGAAACTCTCGTCGAGCTGAAAACACTATCAATAATTTCCCCCACTCTTTATCTGTACCCAAACCTAAACGTAGATTCCATGAACAAAGCTTCTTTCTTAGAACTGCACACCGGTGGAACTCTCTTCAGTTTGCCTGCTTTCCAGCTGACTACAATACAGTTGTCTTCAAGTCCAACGTCAACAAATTCTTGATGAGCCGTTTCCCCTTAAGTAATCTAATTCATCAAATTTCCACTACTAACGATTACTACGATATTGTCCCATTGACCACTGTAGACTCTTTAACCCTTATCCTCGAGTGGCCTCCGGGCCTTGATACGTGGTGACTCCTATGTAAAAAAAGTAAAAGAAAACACGGAAAGAAAAATGCAAATCTTAAAAGGTAAAACACTTATGAAGAGGAACCACTTAAAACTGATGTGGTCTTCATCTCTTTACTAACAAGCCAAAACGGTTTTGCACGAATGTTACATGATAAGGGCTGTCCCCTGTTCATGTAAGTATAAAAATAGAGAGATTAGTTAAAATGAAAATAAGAGAAAGCAGAAATCGAACCCTGTACATAAGTTTTAAAGAACAATAGGTTTAAATGGAATGTCCAGTAAATTGTTAATTCGGATGAAATAAATAATAAATAAACTATTCAATTGTTAAAAGAATGTGGATAATAAAATATGAGTTAAATAAATTAGATATGTAGGTTAAATTCCTTTGTAGAAACAACACAAGGAAAATAGGTTATTGCGAAATCAATGTCGAAAACGTGCAAAGTCGCGCATGTTGAAACACGTGAATTTTGCTCACGTGGCCGGGATGCATGGATTTCTCAATATAGTAGGGAGAGAGTCAGAGAGAGTCAGAGAGAGTCAGAGAGACAGTCAGAGAGACAGTCAGGGGAGACAGTCAGTGAGAAAACTCAGAGACAGGCGGACGTCTGAAGCGAGACGTTACTTCAGAAACTAAAATGTGAAACTTTGAGTTCTTAATGAGGAAGTCGACCGGTCGTCAGAAAATAAATTCATTATGTGTTTGTGATAAAGCTCATCTTTGTGTTTGTGATTTCTACAAAAAGGTAAATTGTATTGTTATTATATGTCTGTGTTATAAAATGTCATTACAACAACATCTCTCTCTCTAAGATACAACATCATATGTAATAAGACAAGAACTCTCACTAAGACTCATATCATTACTAATAAGAACTCTCACAAGAAAAAGCATCACTTATAATAGTCTCTCACTAAGACTCATGTCATTACTAATAAGAACTCACGTAACATACGCGCACAAGTGGTATCGTCTAATAATAATAATAATAATAATAATAATAATAACTATATAACACGAACAACAAATTTTCGACGAGCTGCAGCCGGCAAAAGTGATGACCTGCAAACTTTCGGATTTGTTCGCAGTACACATCCTTCGACTTTGAATTAAAAAAAAAATGTAAAACTTTATTGAAAAACTCAAATCACGACTCCCCAAAAGTTCCACAATCGAAATAAACAATAGTCAGATGGAGTAAGTTTTTCAGTATAGGGTGGATGCGGCAGATATTCCGTACCATCTGATTCTTGGTTGCGGGGCTTTCTAGCAGTATCCAGCTTTGTATGTTTTTGACTTGCGTACTTTTCAATCAGTTATCTCCCTTTAATTCGAACTCTTCATAGACACAATCATGTTGCACAGCATTGATGATGCAATCATTCGGTGTAAGTTTTTTTTTTAAATGAAAAATTCTTTTAAAGTTCTACATAACAGAATTCATGATTTTTTTTTTTTGTTTTACACATTATTTTATCATTAGACACAAACTTGTTTCTTAACCATGATCTAATCATCATGCATAAACTATGTCTAGCCACATTGATGAGTCTTCAAAAGACGAAACACTTGTTTTGTGTAAAATAATATTTATATATATTCACTTCCCTAGGCGAGAGCACTCGGATGTAAGAGATGATGTTTAGTTAACACACAAGAATTATTCATAAAAAAAATCTAATCCTCTAATGCAGGGGTCTCCAAAGTTTCTGAACAAGGGCAATATTGCTGACTTTTTAGGGCCAAATTAAAAAAAAAAAACTGACCAAGAAACAGTGAATGAATAACTATAAAACGGGGTTAACAGGTCATTCATTTGCAAAGTTTAAATCAGTGCTGAATCTTTTGTTGCGCAGGCGCAGACGACAAGTGAAAACGTGGGCCGGCAGTGGAGAGAGGAGGAGCAGGAGGAGCAGGAGGAGAAGGAGGAGGAGTAGCGCCGTATACATACAGGGGGTTGTTTTATGCTGTTTTGCTTATTAGTATGGCTGTGACAACAGCCTATTCTTTTCGTTGTTTTGACTTTTGAGTGTATATCCGTTAATATCTTATATGTTTTTATATAGACGGATGTGGTTCTCGGTCGATTAAGTGTGTCTAACTGTGTCAGGTATATACCCGAGAGTCAAAACAATGATAAGAATATTCTCTTGTCATAGAAATACGTATCAATAATTTATTAGTTTGCTTTTTATCGAAACTGGTGCACGAAAAGTTCATTTTTAAAATCTTTTTTTTTTCTGGACAAAAAGAAAACCAGCACACTATTTTCACACATTTCCATTAAAAAATTTTTTTTCCTCTATATTTTTTACGTTTTTAATAAGAACTCGGATTAAAGATCTCGGTGGGACGGATTTGGCCTGCGGGCCCGTACTTTGGAAACCCCTCCTGCTCTAATAAAACCAATGATTGTAAGTAAAACTGGTATTTTTCTCTTGCATTCTATCAACAAACAATTTTGCTGAGACGTTGAACTTTCACAGTCGGTGATGACTAGGGCTAGGACAACAGCATATTCTTTTCATTGTTTTGACTCTCGAGTGTGTATCCGTTGATATCATATGCTTTTATTTATTGAGTGATGTGGATATCGGTTGATTAACTGTGTCTTACTGCGTATACTTGAGAGTCAAAATAATGAAAAGAATACGCTGTTGTCATAGCCCTAGTGATGACTAAAGGGTCAGTGTTTGAACATTGAGGTTGATGCTTTATCTGTGTCTAGCCACACTGATGAGTCTTCACAAGACGAAAAGTCTGTGTATAATATTTGTACCTATCCATGTGGAAAAAACAATCGAATTGTAACTGGAAAATCTTGTTTTCTGAAATAGTTTTCATTCAGTTCGAATAACGTTTCGGTGCAACGTTTGCCTTCTTCAGAAATATGAAGAAAAAGCAGATAACAAAAGAGAAATGGTACAAGAAGATGGCGAGAGTAAGAAAAGGAAAGGCAAAACAGGAAGAAAAAAAGACGAAGAATAAGAAAGCGAAGAAGAAGGAAAAGAAGAAAGAAAAAAGAAGTGAAGAAAAAGACGGAGAAAGTGAAGAGAGAGATAGAGAGAGAGAGAGAGAGAGAGAGAGAGAGGAAATAAAAAGGAAAAAAAGGAAGTGAAGAAGGCTAAAAACATGTAAGAAGAGAAAAAGAGGAAATGAAGAAAAAGACAGGAAAGAAGAATATAGCAAAAAGAAGATGATGAAGAAAAAGCGAAGTAAAAAGCAAAGAAGTTTGCAAAGAAAAGGGCAAAAAAGAAAGGAAGTAAAGACGAAGAAAAATATGAAGAAGAAGAAGAAAGAAAGCAGAGAAAAAGAAGACAAACAAATACTAAAAAGAAGAGAAATTAATTTGTTGACTTTTCAAAAACTGAAAAAATCTGCCTTACCTGAAAACCAAAGACGCAAACGCCAACGCTCATCATGAGGGCACTCTGATCCGCAAGTGCATGCTGTATGGATGGCCAGCAAGGCTATAAAGAATGAATCAGAAATTAATACACATCAATCATTATATGAGACTAAATAATTACAAAGATTTTCTTTATAAAAGGATAATTGTATCACTATTGGTTATCCATATCACTGCAAAGCAATCCGTGTTCATTTTTGTAGTCACCAAACGACACACCCTTAATTTTTTGTTCGTATAGTTTATAGTAGCGATAAAACCGGAGAGCAAAATATGTTATTTCAATTCTAGCTGGTGGAAAAAATTAGTTTTCACAACACCTGACGGGACCTCCTGATTTTAGCTCCCCAAGGTTTCCAATGAAAATATCAGGTCATTTTCAGATGACCTGATATTTTCATTGGAAACTTTGCTTTCGTATAAGCTGTATCGCCTGAAGAGATCTCGTTACTAGTTGCTAGCTGACCGAAACATGCTCATTACCGTGTAGCAACATATTACTGCTTATGTAAAAACAAATAAAGAACACACACACACACACACACACACACACATATATGTTGCTTGGTAAAATAGGTTTTCCAATTATATTTCACTAGTGTCATATATTGATATATTTAGGCAGCATTTTTTCATTCAAGCAAATATTATTAAATGCAACGGAGACACTTTGCTTTATTATTATTTTTTTAAATTTTTCGATTTTCCGTATAATCGTTTTTGTATCAAAATCATAAATATTAATGAAAGTTCTATAATTGTTGCTGTCGCGAGCGCTTTCAATTCGTCCACAAATCATCATCAGGTGTTGAAGTAAACGTGCGAAGTGAAATTTAAAGACTTATTTTTTCCCCTTTTTTGTAACTTTTGTTTATTTATATTGAATTTCAACAAAGTATACTATATATGCTCTGTATCTATAATTTAGATACATTGAGCTTTACTCGAAATTAACAGTGATTCAGTTTTTATCATAAGTCTCCATCCGTTAAACAAAAACGGTATGCATTTATTTATAATATATATATATATATATATATATATATATATATATATATATATACGAAACAGCCCTAAAAAATAGTGGATACAAAAATATCGATATCAAATATAAGCAACAAAACCCCAACAACTATAATAAAATTAAAAATAGAAGAAAAAGAACTATAATTTGGTATACGGCCCCATACCAACAAATGTTAAAAACAAAACTTGGCAAGAAATTTCTAGATCTTATTGAAAAACACTTTCCCGCAACCAACCCTTACACAAAATCTTTAATAAAAATACCTTAAAGTTATCCTACAGTTGTTGCGAAAATTTAGAGATGATAATTAAAGCACATAATAACAAAATACTAAATAAAAATAATGTAAACAACAACAAAATAAACAATAAAAAAGTAGACATCATGCCAAAAATAAAACCAACACTAGCAGAAATGATAATAATAATAATAATAATAATAATGATAATAATAATAATAATAATAATAATAATAATAATAATAATAATAATAATAATAAACCAACCCCGGACAAGAACAACCATACCATAAATAAAAATACTAATAATGAACAAGATAAATGCAACTGTAGATACCGCACACTTTGCCCAGTTCAAAATAAATGTCTAACAAAAAGCGTAGTTTATCAAGCAACAATATTTGCGAAAGAAAACTCGAATAACAAGAAATATTACGTAGGCATGACTTCCTTAGATTTCAAAACCCGATACTATGACCACAAAAGTACATTCAACAATAAAAAACACCGTATAAAAACAACACTAGCGAATAAATACTGGGAACTCAAAGAAAGCGGACATTCGCCGGTAGTCGAATGGAAAATAATAAAACAAGCTACCACGTGTAGACATTTAGACGACCCATGTAAATTACGCCTTCATGAAAAATTTGTTATCCTGTACTTTAAAGAACCCCAAAATCTATTAAACTGTAGAAGAGAAATAGCAAACAACTGTGTTCACAAAATAAAACTTACTCTAGGATATATATATATATATATATATATATATGTTTATTATGCAAACATTATTGCTTACAT